>NC_056732.1:424569713-424869713 GCF_019279795.1 Protopterus annectens
TTTTCTAGATGCAAGAAGCTTCATGATCAACACTGTGCAAATAAAAAAATAATGACTGAAAGAATTATAATGACAGCAATAATCATAAAGAATTTTAAAATACTTATACCACAACCAGAAAAAAAAAATGGCCATTGAGAGCTGTCAGCTTCTTTAGCATGAGCCAACT
This sequence comes from Protopterus annectens, assembly GCF_019279795.1. Classification (NCBI taxonomy): domain Eukaryota; kingdom Metazoa; phylum Chordata; order Ceratodontiformes; family Protopteridae; genus Protopterus; species Protopterus annectens. The sequence goes on from NC_056732.1 coordinate 424,569,883, forward strand.
CTGCAACCTTTTGTATAATTTCTAAGTAACTAAGAGCAGCACGGTCATTATCAGATATAAACTAGCAGCACTGTGTTTGGATGAGTGCACATGTACCTCCCTTAGAAGTATTGGTGAAATTGGGCAACATTATGCATAACAGTCATTTCAACTGTAATCTGATTTACTGATTAAAAAGTTGCATTACTCAATACTTCTAATAATTTGAACAGTTTCCTAAATTCCCAAATTGACTTTAATGTCCCATAAGCAGGTAAAATACCTGCTCCTGAAATGACATCTTCAAGTTCATGTGTGACAGTTCTTTGACTGCAGTCTTTTCTAAATTATGATGATATATCCAGGAAGCATCTATCATTCTGAATGGATTTTTAATGCTCTTTGTCTCCCTCTTTTGGCAAACCTCGTGAATTTTCCCACTGTGTAAAGTCTTGGTATACTGAACTGCTGGAATAACGCAAGCAAAATACAACACTGTGATCATTCTTCTGGTAATCATGGGTAACTAATAACTAACTTAAACTTTAATAAAAGATGATCAACACCTGGCAGATACCATTTAGCACTTTTGTTGAATTTAATATCAGAACAAAGTCCATATACAATATCTAACTGAAATACTTCCTCTTACAATCACATTCCTCTTACAATCACATGGTCTACTAAAATTATTAATATCACTTCTTCTCAGCGAATAATTTCTCTTACAATCACACGATCTACAGTTACTGCTATCACTTCCTCTCAGCAGATATAAATAACACATTTAAAAATACTAATATGTTTTAACTTAAACTATCAAAAATTCTACTATGAAGCCAAAATGCTTTTATATTTAAATTTTCATTAGACTTGAAATAATATTGGGTGGGTTCATCTCTGATAATTTCTGTCTGAGCAGAATAACCAGGCAGGGTTGTTCTCTTTCCCCTTTGTTATTTGCACTATATGTAGAACCATTGGCAATAAAAATAAAAGACTCAGAAATTCAAGGATATAATTGGTATGCTAGTGTAGTCAAGAATAGCTGCTTCTATTTGCAGATGATACTGTTTTATACCTGATAAAACCAGAAAAGGACATTTCAGTGTTGTGGAACATTTTGAGTCTGTTTCAAATCTTTTCGGGATACAAAATTAATGAAGCTAAAACAAAGGCAATAGCTGTAAATTACTTATCCCCACATTAATTGTTTCAGCAATATCCAAATTTATGGGGACATGACAAAATGAAGTACTTAGGAGAATGGATTTAAAAAGGATTCTAGTGTGGCTACTAAGGATATGTGGAAAGAGACTAAACAAAAGATAATACAAAAACTGAGAAATTAGAAGCTCTGTTATATGGATAGCGATAGCAAGATACAGTTAAAATGTTTTTAGTCCCCTTAATTTTATACAAAGGTCAGGCATATTTTTATCAACCAGAGGAGAAGTTGTGGATAGCAATTAATAAAGAACTGAAGGATTTTATCTGGGAGGTGAAGATGGCAAGAGACACGTTGGGTAAGCTGACTCTTCTAATTGAACAAGGCAGTTTGGGATTACCAGATTTGAAGGGGTATTTCAGAGCTACACAGTTAACGCTCCTATATATAGCACAAATAGAAACCTATAATTCAAAGTGAAAAGGGATGAGGATGAAACAGGGGGAAGATCAAGAAACAAGGAGAGACTGGGCTTTTGGATGCAGATCCTTAAGGAGAATAACAATAACTATTCAGAATATTATATTTATAAATTAGCAGAAACTGTTCTAAGAACTAGGCCAACATGGGAATGGAGAAAGGAGATTCTGCCGATAAGGATTACTGCAATTAGGGATACAGACAATAGGCTGGAATTTATTGGAGAAAACTGGTAAAAGAACCAAGGTATTGGGAGCAAATAATTAGAGGGAAAGGTAATAGAATGGGAAGAGGCCACACATTTATTTGGATTGGAGGACAGAGATTGTCTTCCCTATCAAGGATTGATATCAGTGTATAGGCAAAGAAAGAAGTAGGTGGATCCTAAGAGAAAGACCAGCACTGGCAGAGTTTTTAGTAGAATCTAGAACAGAAGCTGCTGTTAAAAAGGAATAATTAGTAGAGCATACACAATATTGCATGACAACTATAAGAATTAATCAGAGGAGGTTAGAAAGGATTGGGAGGAGAGACTGGATAAGCAATTCACAAAAAAACAATAGGGGGATATATATGTATGCATGTATGCCAAATATGTAACAAAGTTCAGAAAATGTAGGATCTTTGCTTGGAAGTATTTACAAAGGTATTTTTACACCCCAAGTAGACTTCAAACAATTTTTCCACAGGTAGATAACAAATGTTGGAGGTGTAATGGGGAAGAAAGAGTTAACTGGGAACATACTTTCTGGGAGTGCAATAAGTTGGCAGACTTTAAAGGTTCCCTGCAGACTGCTCCGTCAGAGATACTGGGTGAGAAAATTGGTGTAACTAAGGAAATCATTCTTTGAGCTATGATACAAAATTGGAATTTCCTAGACATAGTAAGGCTTTTCTAAGTCTAATTATGGTGACTGCCAAAAAAGCAATTACTAGAAACTGGAAAGCAAAGTCTATACCAGCTATACTACAGGTAGTGAATATAGTAAGAGAGATACACCAACTGGAATTGAGACCTTTAGAAAAGAGTATGAACAAAGTGCATAGAAAAAATGGGAATTGTGAGAAGAATGCATGCAGAGTAGGAGCGAGTTTTAAAAGAAGGCAAGATTTGAATAAGCTATGTAATGTTTGACCAACAATGAGTGAATAGATTATAAGTGATGTATAATGTTTACAACTACAGTCATAACAGCATGGTTTGTGATGTATGATGTTTCCAACTAAAATTATGTCAGTATGGTTTGTTTTCATTTATATAAATGTATGGTTGCCTATGACATATGCGATAATTTAATGAAGATGCATCTTGTTTAAAAAAAAAAGAACTGGAATAATATCAATAGCCAACATCATTTGACATTTCAGTTCTTTAACCTCCAATATATTATTAATATTCTCCATATTAAAATCAGTAACCTCTTGTTCTAAGACAAAACAAACTAAATACTCTGAAATCAAGACATTTGCTTTATGCTCCACTGAAGTGGTAGTGATATCATTATTCCTAATAACTAACTTGTGCTCATATATTCTTTTTGAGAGCATTCTAGTGGTTTTAAACACATAGAAGCTCTCACATGAAGCACAATTGGGTTAATTATACTATACATGTTGATTTACAGCTAAAATTACCCCTGGTAAAAAAATTCATATACATTCTGTTTTAAAAACAACACAATGTCCAGTATTTATAAATCTGCACTTCTTGTATTCTTTGCACCTATAAGTCCTAAAGGCATCTGTATAATTACTTAGCTTACTACTGATTTCAGAAGATTTTCAAAAAATATAACATTTTTATTCTTTTATAACAAAAATTAGGCTTAGATCTTCAGATTATGAAAAGTTCTTCATTGCCTTGAATAGTTTTACAATTATTGGAAATAACATTTTAATTGAAATAGCATTGTGACTAATGGGAAGTGGAAATGCTTTAAAGTGGTGCTGCTTAACAAAAGTCAGTTTAATCTTATGAGCAAAACCAGTCATTAGAATAAATGAAAATTTAGAATTTCTATTAGAAGTTACATCCTCCATTCTTTTATTAATATTAACATGAGTAATTATTATTTAAAAGTAATTCTTTCAATAAAAACATCCTTTCTTAAAAATCTCATTATCACTGATAATTCTAGAAAGTCTAATAAATTTTCCCCAACAGTATTTAATTTAATAAATGTCGGATGTTGAGTTTTAAAATTGAAATAGCTATTAACAAAAGTTTTCTTCGTAAAATATTCATAAGAAAACATTTTTATTAAGTGCACCTTACAAATCTAAAAAATAGCATCCCCAACACTATTAAGAGTTTGTTTGTTTGTCTTTCAACTTTTCCCGGTTAGGGGTCGCCACAGCGGAACTCCGGTCTGCTAATGATTGGCAGTAGATTTTCATGAACACTGAGGTGCCAGCTCGATGTTCAACCTTCAACGAAGGCACGCCCATTTATGCATGTCTTTCGAACGCTCACCCAACCACGGGGAGGACATGCAGACTCCACACAGAAAGCACTCCCTGCACTCCAGCCAAGAATCGAATGGGAGAACCTCTTGCTGTGAGGCAACAATGCTACCGCTACACCACCACAGATCCCAAAACTATTAAGAGTATATTTAAGGAACTCATTACTATTATTAAAATCCTGTAAAAAGTTGTGAAATTCTATTTCAGTGCCATTCCATATAAAAAAGCAACTAATTAACAAAACTCTTGTAAAATGAAACTGGTTGAAAACCCTTTGAAGAAGTACTTCCATCTCCCACCAACTCAATACTAAATTGGAAAATACAGGGGCACAAAAAGTGCCCATAGCAACACCCTGAAGTTGATGATAAATTTCATTATTTGTCAATACTAGATCCAACAATAAACAAGCAGTATTGATCTGAACCATTTCGAAATCTGTATATTTTCTTAATTACAATCAGATAAAATCAATACTTGTATGTTCCACTATACTAGTATATAACAACTCTATCGATAGTTACCCATGAACATTCTTTGCCAGTACATTCAGATTTGGATAAAAAATCTAAACAAATACAGAAGTCTTTAAGGCAAAACTCAGAAGATTGTACTATGGAATTTAAAATCCTATCCAAATAAATAGCAACAAATTCAGTTTTGCATTAAGCTGCAGCACAATTGGTCTTAATGGGAGGGGTCTGTCTCATTCTTATGTATTTTCAGAATACCAACAATGTTTCCAATAACAGGATATTCAACCATAAGAAACTTATATTTGTCAGATGTAATCAAATTTTTGGTAGTTTAAATTGTCTTAGCATCTCATATTTTGAAATCTTTTCATAACAGAAAAAGACAGATATCCATTTAATTATTGGTCATACATATTTTGACTCATTACAACATTACCAGTCTCCTTATCTGCCTTCATAACCTGAACAGATTTAGTTTGTCTAAATTCAAACACAGTGTCCTTTCAAAAGATGAACAATTTTACATCAGTGGTTGTATTTAACAAAGTCTTAATTTCTTTATCATATTAATCCTCTCTCCTACACCATCTAACCTACTTCTTACCAAAATTAGTCTCTTACATAAAAAATATTTTGAAAATACAGGCTGTATCCTCCAAAAATATAGTACCTCTGCTCTTCCACCACCTCCAGCACAACACACCTGATGTTTCCTTCTGTGTTTCCCTCTTGTTATGTCTCTCCTCTGTCATTCTTTCCCATTCCACTCTTTTAAATAACAAATTAGGGTATCCATGTAAGGATACCCCTATAGAAAACATATAAAACTCTTTTGTAGTTTTTAAAAATAAGTGTGCTGCTTGCCTTAGATACTTTTAATGTGCTTACACATAGCTATGTCCATGCATAATATCCATATACTTATAAAATTATACAACACAGTTTTTCGCAGATACGTAAGAATTCCCTTCACCAACTTTACATATTTCATGAAAGTGGGCATTTTATATCAAACAGTTTTGCATTCACATAGTCAGCATGAAAAACCTGCAATTGCTGTATTTGCATACAGGCATAGCAGTTGTCTTCACAAATAACCACGATGCAAGTGCAAACCTCAGGATAATAAATACCACCATTTATCTTATATTTTTGTTCTAGCTTTCATTAACTTTTTTGATTGTCTGGTATATCTTTTAACTACAAATGTTACAATAAGTAAAGTAATAGGTGAGATTCCTAAGTTTATGTTCAGAAATAAAACAAACCTCAAACGCAGTACGTCTTATAGGAAAACTATTTCTGTAAACTTTGCATGACTGGTACTTAATGCATGCAGGAATTGTTCTGCATGTACATACATTACTAGAACAGATTAATGTTTAGTGTAAGATGAATGTCACCTATAAATGTAAGTATTATGCTGATTATATCAGGAAACATCTGGTTTACTTAGCTTTGTGTTGTGTCTGGAAAGCATATTTTGTGGGTACAACTAGCTGCATGTTCTGGGAATGTATTCAAGAGCATGCTGCTGATATTAAAAATAAAAATACACCTGAATGCTTTAGCTAGGCATGTCACAGAAATGGGTGAACATCTAACATTTACATTTCAACTAGAATTAATTTGGCCTAATCATAGAGGTGATCATCTTCTGAATCACACTGAGGATAGATAGATAGATAGACAGATAGATAGATAGATAGATAGATAGATAGATAGATAGATAGATAGATAGATAGATAGATAGATAGACATATAGACAGACAGATAGATAGATAGATAGATAGATCGATAGATCCATAGATTGATAGATAGATAGATAGATAGATAGATAGATAGATAGATAGATAGATATTTGAATGACAATGTGTCTTTAAAATCAATATTGAAGGAAAGGGGGTTAGGACATTAACAGTCATTGTATGTATAAAGAACCATTGCATGCAGATCTTTGTGCATTCTATCTTTAAGATGTTTAGTCAATGATAGATGATGTCATGATAACTGTATATATATATATATATATATATATATATATATATATATATATATATATATATATATATATATATATATATATATATAATGTGTGTGTGTGTGTGTGTGTGTGTGTGATGGGAAGGATTTTCCCTTTTATATTTGCTTGAGGAAGTCTAAGATGAAAATGCATTTGCAGCTACTTAATTTTGCTTCTCTAGCAATAACTGGATTTTTTTGGTATAGTCAGCATGGTATTTTGTGCTAAAGTTTTCATGTATTGGTATGTATATGTCTCCCCTATAAGTCTATGTGCAGCTAGGTGTCTGACTCATTATATATCTCTCCACTTTCATTCTACCCGGAAGTTACACACCTGATTCATTATACCTTCCTTCTCCTTGCCTAAGTGCAAACTAGACAAAACTCTAGCATCATACTCCCCCTTTCATATCCCCCTTCTTAGCTTGTGTGGACCTGGGCCTCCTAGCTAGCAGCTTTCTTTCTTTCTGGTGAACTCTCCTCCTTTTCATTTCTCCCTCTACAGCCTAGATGGCAGCTTGGCACCTAACGATTTTGTTGTCGCTCTTCCTTGTCTGTGTGGCAGCTGGGCTGAACTCTAGCATTATTCTCCTTTCATGTTTCCCTTTCTGCCTAGGTGGCAGCTAGGTGTATGGCAATTCCTCTATCACTACTGATTGGATCATTCTCTTTTACCTACTCAAATCATCAGCCCAGGTGGAAATCTAGGTATCAGGCCCTCTCTCTGCCACACCCAGCTAAATCATTCACTTCTGTTTAATTACGCTTGCAGCCATTCTATCAGCACTACCATGATTCGTTTTAAGCTATTTAGTGCCTAATGTATTACAGCAACTCTTCTTAGCAGCCTTATATGACTTACAATTTCCCTTTAAATAAACCAAGAAAATAAAAATCCAACATACAAACAAGTTACAATATTACAATAGGAAAACAATTAAATCTTAACTTCTGCATCAGGTTTCTAACGCATACCACAAGAAGGCAGTTTATAATCCAAATATACTTATTACAAAAACAAACTACGCAGCAGCAGCTTCAAAAACCTATTGACTAAACTTTATCACATAGCAAATAAAAAAAAAGCTTAGCATGTCAGGTGACATAAATAACAGTAACCCTGATGCACTGCTTCAACACAAGTAGTATTAACAATAAATGGATGACCATAGAAACGTGGTTAACCATATCCGAACTATACATTTTAGCCATCTCAGAAACCTGAATGAAGGACACCTTCTGTCCACCACCTTACACACAAGCTAATTATGTCATGATTTCTGAAAACAGACCAGGTTCTTGAGCAAGCATTGGAGTTTACCTACTAGTCAAAAAAAAAAACTCCTGTCTGGAAATCTCAGCCTGATTATGTCCAATGCAATCAAGAACATGGTACCAAACCAGATCTCCTGTCACCTTGCTTTAGTCAAAAAAAAGAAAAACACACACCTCTTCATAACCTCAGTTTACATCCCCCTCCTCGGTCATAATCCACTGTACACAAAACAATCCAAGAAACATGTCTAAATGGCATCTCTACAAATACTATCATCCTAGGTGGCTTTGGCTTTAATGCCACTGGACTAGACTCTAAACATAGAATGCTTTTGCAATCTAACTTAGAACAGCTAGTGAAGGAACCAACTAGACCCAGTCGAATAGTTAATAAAGACTCCATCCTGGACCTCATTACATCTAACCTTAAAGAAAGATTTAGTTCACTAAAGGTCCTTACAAACAATGTCAATGATCACTGCCCAGTCATTTCCACATGGGCATTCAAAATTACTAATGTCCCCCTCAAATTGTTGCAGGCAGCCCATTACAGAACATAAATCCCAAACACTGGCTACTGCATACTAGTATCCTTTGGAAAGTCACCCATCCCTGGTAACTATCATATTGACAACACACTCCATAGAGGTGACCCAGTAGTCAGGGACCTAGGCACACACATAGATAGTAATCTAGCCTTTGATCATTATGTGTCTACAGTGGTGAGGAAATCATTCTATGTTGCGCAACTTATAAACAAAGATATGGCATCTTAATCCAAGGAAGTCATTGTTCCACTGTATTCAGCATTCATCAGACCTATCATTGAGTACAATGCCTCCTTTGGTGTGTACCTAACCAGGCATATCCAACAATTGGAAAATGCACAGAGGTTCCTCATTAAAGAATACAGGGCATAAGTAATATGTCCTATGCAGACCGCCTCAAGGCCCTATCCCTGTATTCTGTCTCCTACAAGCTTTTGAGGGGAGATCTATGCCTGGCATACAGGGCATTGTCAGACTCCACTCTGATGGACCTCCTGCATGTCCATAAAACAAACAGTACCATAATTACCTAGTCTAAAGACTTAAACCTTGCCTGTGATATAAGTAGGACCTGTTGGAGAGATAGGTATGTAACCCAGAGACTTCTCGTTATATGGAGCAGGCTTCCTATCCATGTGAAGCAGAGTTCCTCCCTAATCCAAATCAAATGCAACTTGGACAACTGGAAACTGGAAATTCATCCCTGGTTTGGCAACTATTTCTCCGATGCAAACAGGTAACCTATAAATGGTCTATCTCCCAGGCCCATGCTTAGACTTATCAAGGGTATCAGAACTTGTCAGAGATTTGGGATGCATGGCTATGCTTAAAAAGGCCCTTGTGGTCATTAGCCTATTAAACACCTATGAATCTATTGCATTGTTATCACTGGATTAGTCTCCCCTCTACAATATTCTAGATCCAATAACAATCCAGACCTTACACACGTCAAGTCCTTACTGATATACAAAGTTCACTATTTCATTCTACCCAAAGAAGGATCAAGGGACAAATATGCCCCTGGCTAAGCTCAAAACTCTTAACAATGATAAAAAAGTAGAGAGAGGACCTGGAAAACTTCTAAATAAAATCCAACTAACCAGCAGCTCCAGTGCTGCTGCACCAAACTTATCTTACTCTTAGGAAAACTACTGGAATTACAACTAAGTCAGCTAAAGCACAATATTTGCAGAAAAAGCAGTTGTCATCTACCAAAAAACCTAAACTTATCTTTAAAGAAATAAAACATCTTACGGGATCCATCAAAAGCCCCTCCCTTACTGGCCCAGCCTCCCTATGAATAACAGCTTAAACGTTTCTACAGGATGCAAACTTTGTATTAAATGTTCAGTTCAAACTATAATGGACAATTTAAACTTCCCAAGCTCAACTTCAGCAGTGGGCAGCCATATTTTGCTTCTTTCAAATCTTTTATAGGGAACAAAACCACTTTTTCAACACTTAACCTCCACCTCATCCAAATTCAATATCCTAAACCCCATCTAGCCCAGAAAGGCATCTGCATTCACGGCCAAGCCTCTTACTCATAGTTTTAATCTTTTACTTATAACAGTTATTGTACCACTTTAATTTAAACATACTAGTAAAAAGCCCATTACAAAAGTTTTCAAAAAGCTAGTGTATTAACGATTACATGAACACATTAATAGCTTTGGCCAACTCTCAAACCACCAACATGGATCCCACAATGTCTTTGGCAGCTCTACCACACTGTATTCTGCAACAAATAACATCTGTTGTATGATGATTGATGGGCTCATTACAGCAAGAGCTAGCATGATTATGATTCATGCCATTGAGATTGTCAACCATGAAATATTGCAGCATAAAGTAAGAAGGCTTAACTTTGGAGAAAACACCATCATATGGTTTAAAAAGTATCTTAATGAGAGGTTCTTTCATATTTATGTGGATAACCAGTTCTTTGCAAAATGTATATTGAATACCCGAGTATCACAAGGACCTATTCTAGGCCCCCTCTTTTGTCTATTTATCAATGATAACTGAACATCACTCTTTTCGGTGATGGGTGACGTTATTGCTACAAAGACTCAAAATATCCAAGGTTGACAGTTTCTGCTCCAAAAATTATGTTCATTTTCAAAAACAGCTTACACCTGTAAGCTTCTGTTTTCTCCTTTTTTCCTCATTAAGACAAATTTATTTACTTTACCACTTTAATGCAACTTTATGCATTTTGCATTCTTCTTTTCCTGTTGATGGCTAGTGGTTCCTCCATAAAATATTACATATTTAATTATTATGTATCACTACTTAGCCCAACACCAACATTTACAGTTATTTCACAAATCTTCACATGCATGTTTAATTAAAAAAGGAAGTAGAATGTAATAGTAAGAGAGCCTATATTCTGCATTATACCAAGCAGTAGTCCTGAAATAACTAATCCCAGCAATAGGGAACTTAAACTTAAATCCCAGTAGGAGACCAAGGATAGCAATAAAGAGTTTAAGGGGTTTACTATCATATTTTCGAAGTGAACTCCGTCGACTGCACTTTTGTCAAACATGGAAATTCGAAAACGGTAATGTCGAACACCAAAAGCCAACCTAGGAACGGGTTTTAACATGGGTCAAGATAGGGGAGAGGTTTGTAGTTTGGCAATAATAGTGAACACCTATCTCGACCCATGTTAAAACCATTCCTAGGCTGGCTTTTATAGGTTCATAGGTTCATAGGTTAGTACTGGGCTATCTGCCCGAAGGCCTATATTAGCCAGCCACGTTGTGCGGTATTCACCGCCCCTTTAGTAGTTTCCTAGACCTTTTTACTAGCAGCTAGTACCCTTGGCCCCTATCTAGTAGTGCTGTTGGTGTGATCCCCAGTGTGAACTTTCTGTTACCCATCCACTCATCAAGGTTCCTCTTGAAGAGTGATAGTGAGGGGCTCTGTCTTATGTAGATTGGGACCCTGTTCCATAGTAAGGGAAGTCTCTGTGAAGGGAATCTATCCCTCCAGCATGTTCTATTCATTGTTGTGTTGAGGTTTATATCCATAGAGCATGTAGCTCGAGTAGATTTGGTTTTGCTAAGATGGAGCATGTTCAACAATTCTGGGTTGGACATGGCTCTGTACATTAGACAGAGATCGCCTCTGAGAAAGCGGTATGCAACAGAGAACAGTCTTAGCTTTTTCAATCGTGCTGCATAGGGCAACTGTTTGAGGCCAGTAATCCTCTTGTTTAGGTACCTTTGTGGTCTCTCCAGCTGCTGGAGATGTCTAGCCAGGTACATTCCAATTGGTGCATTGTACTCAATAATGGGTCTGATGAGGGAAGAGTAGAGGGGCACCATTACATCCTTAGATCTTGATGCGAACCCTTTTGTGATCAGATGGGTCACATAGAAGGATTTTCTAACCACTTTGGCAACATGGTTATCAAAGGAAAGCTGACTATCTACTTGGGTCCCTAGACCCCTTATTTCTTCTTCGGATTTCAGGGGATTACCTTCTATGTTGTAGTTTGCGATTACTCTGTTTTTTCCAAAGGGGATTACTACGCATTTTTTTGCATTTAGCTTGAGACCATGGCTTTGACACCATGCATCAGTCTCATTTAGGCCCTTCTGGAGGATCTCCATGTCAGCCGGAGAATCTATTATAGCACCCAGTTTGCAGTTGTCCGCAAACTTAGTCAGCCACAGCCCTTCCGTGCTTGCCTGTACTTCTGAGAAGTATATGCATGTATATATATGTATATGAGAAGTATATGTATATGTATTTGGTGTTCGACATTAACATTTTCGAATTTCCGTGTTCGACAAAAGTGCAGTCGACGGAGTTTGCTTCGAAAATATGATAGTAAACCGTTTAAGGATGTGCAAAGGCCTCCTCTTATCTGTCTTATTTTTCATATCTATCTAATCAATCTTTCCCAGGGCCTGGGAGGCTAATTGAAATTATATTTTACTATCTCATCACCAAAACATGGAGCCATGAAAATCTTATTTCTTAAGATATACAGTGGATATAAAAAGTTTACACACCCCTGTCAAAATGCCAGGTTTTTGTGATATAAAAAAAATGAGACCACAATAAATAATTTCAAAACTTTTCCCACCTTTAATGTGACCTAAAACCTGTACAATACAATTGAAAAACAAACAAATCTGTTAGGGAAAAATATAAAAAATAAAAAATGTACAATACGCTGGTTGCATAAGTATGCACACCCTTAAACTATACTTTGTTGTGTGTGCACACCCTTAAATGAACACTTTGTTGAAACACCTTTTGATTTAGTTACAACATTCAGTCTTCTTGGATAGGAGTCTATCAGCATAGCACATCTTGACTTGGCAATATTTACCCACTCTTCCTTGCAAAAGTGACCCAAATCTGTCAGAATGCAAGGGCATCTCTTGTGCACAGCCCTCTTCAGGTCACCCCACAGATTTTATATAGGATTTATGTCTGGGCTCTGGCTGGGCCATTTCAAAACTTTAATTTTCATCTGGTTAAGCCATTCTTTTGTTGATTTGGATGTATGCTTGGGGTCACTGTCGTGTTGAAAGGTTTCTAGCAGACACCTGAAGGTTTTGGGCCAAAAGTGACTGGTATTTGGAACTGTTCCTAATTCCCTCCACCTTGACTAAAGCCCCAGTTTCAGTTGAAGAAAAGCAACCCCAAAGCATGATACTGCCACCACCATGCTTCACCATGGGGATGGTGTTCTTTTGGTGATGAGAAGTGTTGTTTTTGCACCAAACATACCTTTTGTAATTGTGGCCAAAAAGTTTAACCTTGGTCTCATCAGACCATAACATATTTTCCCACATGCTTTTGGGAGACTTGATGCATTGTTTTGCAAATTTTAGTCAGGCCTGATTTTTTTTTTTTTTTGTGAAAGAAAAAGTTTCTGTCTTGCAACCCTACCCATAGTACAGACATATGGAGAATACAGGAGATTGTTGTCACATGTAGTACACAACCAGTACTTGCCAGAAATTCCTGCAGCTCCTTCAGTATTGCTGTAGGTCTCTTGGCAGCCTACTTGACCAGTTTTGTCTTGTCTTTTCATCAATTTTGGAGGAACCTCCAGTTCTTTGCAATGTCACTATTGTCCCATATTTTCTCCACTTTTTGATGCCTGTTTTACTGTGTTCCATGACATATACAATGCTGTGGAATTTTTTGTACCCTTCTCCTGACTGATGCCTTTCAACAATGAGATCCCTTTGATGCTTTGTAAGCTTTCAATGAACCATGGCTTTTGCTGTAGCAGGCAACTGAGTAAATGTCAGGAAAATACTACTTGGACAGCTGAACTTTATTTGGGATTATTCAGTGTCTCTTTAATTGATGGCAAGTGTGTACCCAAGAAGACTGAATGCTGTAATTAAATCAAAAGGTGCTTTGACAAAGTATTAGTTTAAGGGTGTGCACACACAACAAAGTATTAGTTTAAGGGTGTGCACACTTATGCTACCGGCATATTGTACATTTTTTATATTTTCCCCTAACAGATTTTTGTTTTTCAATTGAATTGTACAGGTTATGGGTCACATTAAAGGTGGGAAAAGTTTTGAAATTATTTATTGTGGTCTCATTTTTTTATATCACAAAAACCTGGCATTTTAACAGGGGTGTGTGAACTTTTTATATCCACTGTAGCTAATCCTTTTAATTCTCATCCCAGAACCTTAACCATAGTAACCATCTCTTCATCCCTGCTAGAGTCTTACCCTGTTGAGATCTTTCTTCCTCTCCCCTCAATTACCCATCACTTCTATTATTCATAGGGGTGAGAAGTCTCTTCCATTTTTAGTTATCTGTTTTTTTTTGCTATTAACAATATCAGCCAGATTAGATACTCCAGGGACTGTTCCAGCTCCCATCCTTCTGCTAATCCTGTAAAATAAAGGCTTTTGTAAGTACTATTCTATTCCCTCATGGTTTCTTTAACATTTCCTCTGTATCTTTTTTATGATTATGTAACACTTTGCAGCTACATAAATGTGCTCACATGTTCCAATTTCTCCATTAAAGCACATCCAACATCCTGCATTGGCTCCTGGGAACCCTTTCACTAATCTACTCAGGGTGTAAAAGAACTTATGCTGACAATTAAGTTCTGTAACTTCTGACCCCACAATTTTTATCTTACTGTTCTGCTTCCTTTCTGTTGTTCAGAAAAAAAAAGTCTCTTACTGACCTGAGAAAACAAGTTTATATGGCTTATCATGCCATCTCTTGTACCTGTCATCCAATGGATAAACTGCAGCCATGCTTCTCTCTCTTTTTTCTTTCTCTCTCTCTCTGTTACTTTACCGTTCCCTTGTTGCTTAGCTGTATCTTCTTTTTCAGACCCTTTTACTGATGTTTCAAACCATTTGAGAGGTTATGGTCCCTAGACATCTGGTCCCATTTAAGGATACCTTCTTTTACTATTGAAACAAGTATTTAAGGTCTGAGGCAAGTTCTCTCCAATATGACCCTATTTGTTTTTGGTAATTATCTACATTTGTTGTCTCTTTGGTAAGACATCTTTCTGCCAGGCTCTGATCTGAAATTTGACAACAAATTTTCCCAATTCAGACCACACAACTTTCAAAAGATCAGATTGGGGTTGTTACTCCCCATTTCCCCACATCAAATATAGTAGGTCAGAGTGGCCTCTCCATTATCATATCTTTCTATCTTGCATGATATACCTTATTCTCTTGGCATTATTTTATCCCAGGTCACTGTAGGCTTAAAATCTTCCAAAAATAACTCTTTCATCTACTTATTAAGTTGCTTTACTACAGGACATGGGACCTGGAAGGGTGTGGGAAGTCCCGAATCATGAGTCACAAGCTTTTCATCAAAAAGGAAAGTGAAAACAAAATTTTATTTCAGTTCTGCTTAGATATTTAAGTTGCACTTATAGTCACTGTATAGTGATACTTCTTTACATTTGTCTGAATTTCTTCCATGTTTTAACCAAAAACTTGCCAGTTTGCATGTTTCAGTTTGTTCTAAGACCTTAGTCTTGTAGCTTTATTTGCAGTTGTGGGAAGAAGGTGTTTCTACATTATACTGCACTTCAACCTCCACAGGTAGAATTACGAAAATCTATTTTAAACCCTGCTGGTCCTTAGTCTTGTAATTTCAATCACAGTTGTGGCAGAGCTGTGTACTACTACCACATTTGAGCCTTTTTTAGTCATTTATTACATCATTTTTCCATAAGCAGTGTTACTGGCAAGTTTCTGGATAGTCTGGTGTCTTATACTGCAGTAAAATTTTAATAGTGTCAGTATTATTTTTGTGTTCCAGGATTTGTGCTTCAGTGCTTATACAGTAGTTGATATTCCAGTTTTAATCCTACAGTTTTATGGTCTGCTTATCATTTACCTGCTTAAAGTTGCTTTGTAGTACTTTCTATTCCTCTGTTCTTTGTGTCAGCCCCATCCCCACTGAGACATAAAGGTAAAGATTCTGAAATTCTATAGTTTACCAGACTAAGACACATAATCTGAGATATCCATAATGTCTGTCTTCATATAGTCTGGGGAGGTACATCTCAAGTCATTTACACCTAAATGGACTGTGATGGAATTATACTGGTACCTGTAGTGTAATGACGTGAGTGTGTGTGTGTGTGTGTGTGTGTGTGTGTGTGTGTGTGTGTGTGTGTGTGTGTGTGTGTGTGTGTGTGTGTGATTTGGTGGATCCTGCCTCTAGATAAGCAACTGACCATTATCTTCTCCTTGTTCAGCCTGGTTAGAGGGTCATCAGTATGTCTTACAATGGATTCCCCTATGACGAGAGTCTTGGGAATTGTGTTCACTTGCCTTAAAGGTTTAGTGTTTGAGAATCCACTGAGAGTGACTGTATGTGTGGTGTTAGGTGTTGTTTTTTATTAGTGGCTTTGGACTTGCTGAGCCATAACTTTGTCAACAGGCAATCTAGGAGAACATTGTTGTTTAAGAGGATTGCTTTTGAGTGAGTCAGCATAAGAAGGTCTATGTGTGTGTGGTGTGGGGTGTGTGTGAAGGATGTAGAGTGTGTGTCTGTGTGTTGTCTGCATGGTTTCAACAACCAGATGAGTGATTGTATGTGAGAGTTTAGCCACCAGTGTCATCGTGTAAGTATACCTCTCACATACTGTCTGTTTCTTTAAAGATTAAGTGGTTGTTGGCAAACATAAGACAATTGCTACATAGTCTAAAGAGGCCCATGTCCACCAAGCTGGGAAATTGCACATTCATGTTGTCCAGTCCTTTGACTGGTAAGCCACAAGATGGGTGGTGTATTGGGGTTAGTAGGCCTTTAAGGGTGTTTTGATGGTGCAGACTAATAAGGGTGCTGTTCTGTGGCAGAACAGTACTAAATTCTACTAACTTAATGTTTCCACATTATTGAATTCTACTAAATCTGTAGGTATTGCCACTCGATGCTCAACTAGCTCCTTGACGTTTGTCTGCACACATGAAATTTGGTCTATATCTATTGCTTTACAGGTTACAGTTTTATGGACCATTCTACCTGGAAAATTTGCTTTGTATATGTCTGCTGCTGTACAGGGCACTGCTAACCCTTGCTGCATGGTGAGTAACTCCAGGCAATCATTCAGAATTTATAGCAGCGCAGTAAAAAAAGAAAACTTACGAATGAGCCCTTTGGCCAATAAAACGACTACACTATGAGCCCTTTTGTATGTTTCCCAACTCAAATAGACCAAGCACACACCTTCTGCCACAAGATGAATAAACTCCAGTCCTCCTAATATAAAAACACAGATTAAAAGACTCACAAGTGCAATGCTACCACAGACAATTGAACAGTTGGTGGAAATCCCTTGCTGAAGGTAATTTAAGGACAGACTATAGCAGTAACAGTGGGAGGAAGATAATTGTTTTACAAAAAATGCAGCACAATGCAAAAATAAAAGCATGAAATGGTAGTGAACATTCAAAATAACTTAAGCAAGTTCAATGACCCCAGGCAGCTTATAATTTCAGAAACTTTAGCTTAATGTCTCTGCATGGGCCAGCTGAGTTTCTAAAAGTGCCATCTCTCCTTATCTAAAATGCTTAAGATTTCCTCCCTCTTCACAGGGCTTGTCAGTCCTTTCACATTCCAACTCAACAAAAATATTTCCCCAGCTATTTATTATTTTATTTATTTATTTGTTTGTTTGTTTGTTTGTTTGCTTGCTTTTGTTGACTGGGAAAGTCCACTGGTATAAAATGAGCCCATTTTCAATGGAGGCCCAGGGACAAAAGCTCCATAAACAGAATACAAGATAAGAGAAATATGTTAAACAAGAGTTTCAAAAATATAACTAAGTTACAGAAAGTGTATCAAACAGGAGAATAACTTGGAACATTGTACAATTAGATGGTTAGTAGTTAGTAATGCAACTATGGTTAATAGCTTGGTATCATGTGTGTAGAGTTTAACAGAGAATACAGATAAGTCATGCACATTTACAATGATATATTAGATTTTAAACAGAAGGACTATTCTGAGTACTTTATGTAGCAGGTAACTACACTAATTTTTATATGCCATGTGAGGCAAAAATGGATATAGATAGATTTCTAAGGGTGACATATTAAGAAGGGAGAAAAGGTGAGTATTGGGTAGAAAGGATATATCAGGAAATCAGGTTATTGAGCAGTTGGGGATAGTACATAAGCAGAGCCATTGAGAAGAGAGATATTAATGTAAATACTTTTTGAATAAGGGGCACTATTAATGGTACAGAGACAAGATGGGAGAGCATTCCACAGTCTGGCTACAGTGAAAGAGTATAGATACTGAGCCTCAGGGAGTTTTGGGTCTACTTACGTGGATAAGAGATTGATTTTCAGATCTGAGATGTCAGTTTGGTAGATAGAGAGTTAGAAAGGAGGTGAGGGCTGGGCATTCCAGGGGTTTGTATATAAGTATGTGTGCTATAGATAGTTATATATATGTGAAGTGTTGTTTGAATTCAAGCCAATTCAGGGACTGTAAAGAGTGGCAGTGATGGGAAGTATATTTAGCACAGGTCACAAACTTAGCAATTTTGTTGTAAAAGGTGTCCATCTTATGTTTGTAGGAATGGGGACACCATAGAGGAGAGAGGGTAGGAGAAAGGTTCAGGTAAGTGTTTTTTGAGTGGAGTAATTTAAAAAGTGTTTATGTCTGTAAAGGTACCGAGTTTTTCATGTGCTTTTTTAATATTATTATGGATGTGTTGGTGAAAGGTTAAGTTATCACCTACAGTAACACCGAGTAACTTGGTATGGGGGACAACCTCTATAGCAGTTTTGTTTGATGAGTAGATGATAAAGTTTGATTTATTAAGGGTGGTGTTTGCTTTGGAAGTAAAGATGAGGAGCTTAGTTTTGTTGGGGTTAAGGTGGTTATTGGTCATCCAAATTTCTGTGGTGGAGAAAGAGTTTTGGGTCATGTTCAGAAGTTCTGTTTCGGAAGTGCCAGTACAGATGATAGTGGAATCATCTGCATTCTGTACTATAGATCCATGAATGATGGTAGAATGAAAGTCATTAATGAAAAGACTGAAGAGGATAGATCCTCGGGGACTTTAGTGGCAGTAGTGAGAAACAGTGAGAAGGAGTGCACCCATTTGGTACATTGTTGTCTGTTTGTAAGATAGTTTGTAAACTGGTTGAGAACAGAAGTGGACATGCCTAAGTGTGAGAGAGCTTAGAAAGGAGGAGAGAATGGGAGATAGTGCCACAGGCCTTTGAGAGATCTAGGAATAGGGCTGAGATGACTTTAACATCATTGCGATTGAGGTTGATGGTGTTCAAAAATGATAGGAGAGAAGTTATAGTGCTATGACCAGGTTGAAAGCCATGCTGAGTAGTGGATAACAGTTGGTTTGGGAGTAGAAGGTTCATAAGTTGAGTTTGAATGCATTTTTCCATTATTTTAGAGATGGGGGAGAGTATTCCAAAGGGCGGAAATTTGAGATTTCAGTATTGTTGGCATCTTTATGTAAGGGTATGATGTAGGCTTTTCTCCAGATGGAGGGTACATAGGATTCATGGATAGATCTGTTTATGAGAATACTAATGGTGTAGATGATAGATTTGGCTGACAATTGTAGGTACTCAGGTGGTAAGTTATCTGGGGCAGTACTACCGAGTTTGTTTTTTTTTTTTCAATAATTTTTATTTTTATTTTTACATTAATAAATGTCACAAATAAAAACCATCTTACAACATGACCGTGTGCATATATATATATATATATATATATATATATATATATATATATACATACACATACATACATACATACATACACATACATACACACATATATATATATATATATATATATATATATATATATATATATACATACATACATACACACATATATACATACATACACATACACACATATACATATGTTATACATTGATGTCAAATACCACAGGATATAGGTCATACAACATATCTATTTACACTATGTACATAGATGCTTTCATTGTTAATTACACAGTTATATAGACAGTATATACATTCATAATATCCAAGCTATTATTTAATATCTGAACTTGTATGTGTTCTTTGGTTCCATTATAGTGTATTTCTAAGTTGCTGTGTGATTAATTATGCTAATATGATGTTAAAGGTTTGTTCCCAAATTTCTCTGGATTTCATGTTTTTGTTTCTTTTATCTATTACTATTTTATGAGCTAAAAGGTGTTGTATAGCTACTTGTTTAAAACCCTCCCAAGAGATATTTATCGTATCTAGCCATTTAAAAGCTATATACAGTTTCATTAGTAGGACAATTGTTAAAAGTGTATTTGCTTGTTTTCTTGGGATGTTGGGTGTAACAGAGTGAATTCCCAAGTTAATGTTGATGTTTGATAACCCATTTTTTGCAATTGTACCTTGAGAGAGTTCCAGAGTTTATAAACACATTTACAGCTCCAAAATACATGGATTAAGTCAGCTATCTGGTCCTTACAGTGTGGGCAGAAAGGTGATTTTGATGTGTTAAATTTGTGTAGGATTGCAGGTGTAAAATAAGCATTATTATTGATCATGAGCTGAGTGTATGCTAACTTTTTGAGGGGTAGAATCTTCAGTGTTAGATTGATTGCCTGGCTTATTTGCTGATCATCTATGGATGGTTTAATTTTTCTCCAGTAGTTAGAGAAGAGGAGGTCCTTCTGGTATTCAATTTCATTTATCATTTTATATGAATTGGTAATAGTTTTCTTTGTTGTGATAATAGTTTTCCAAAGCCTGCTACAAGTTTCTATGTCACTATTGGTCATAGTAATATTGTGGAGATAAGTGGAACACAGTTCTTTGATTTGTCTTAGGATTATTATGTGTGATTTAGGGAGGTTTAAGTTGGTCCTCATTTCTTGTATTGAACAGTTAAGGTAGGGATAGATATCTTGGATTGTTTTATCTTTTAGTCTGGGAAAAGGGACTAAGTCCAGCATCTTATTGTTTATTTTTAAATATGGGTTTTTATGAAGGGGTTGCAGTATTGTCATGGCATGTCTAAGGTTCAAGAATTGAAAGAGTTTTTGCGCTAGGTTGATAGAATGTTTTAAGGGCTCTATAATGTTATAAGTTTGTATTTCTTTCTACTTCAGGAATGGAAGTGCTTTGGGATTGAAACCTAGAGCTTTAATATATCTATAATATATTGTCACCCAGAGAGGAGACCAATTTTCCATTGACGGGTTATGTTCAGCTATTCTCAATATTCTGTTAGTGTTAATGATTGAGTAGTACATTTTAAAATCTGGTAGATTTAGTCCTCCTTTGCTTTTGGGGAGTGTTAATTTTGGATAGGAGATTCTGTTTTTTGGGTTCCCATATAAATTTTGCTAGGAAGGTATGAATTTGTTTGAAGAATTTATTATGTATTGTTGTCTGTGATGTCATGAATATATACATTAATCTAGGAAAAATGTTCATTTTGATTATTGATACTTTGGCCAAGAATGGTAGTTTTAGGTTGTTCCATCTTTTGCAGTCTTGCATTATATTTTGCCATTTAAGGTTTACATTGTGTTGGTAGAAGTCTTTGTTACTCTGGAAAAAGGTGATTCCCAGGTATTTAGTTTCTTCTTTAATTTTTATTGTGTTTAACAATGGTATTAGTGAGATGAGTTTGGGTGTTTTTAGGGGGAAAATATTAGTTTTATTAAGGTTTAGTTTGTAGTTAGACATAGTCGAGAAATGTTCAATTGCAGCTACTATTTGTTTATATCTGAATTTGGTGTAGTGCAGTATATGTTCAGATCATCTGCAAATGCAGTGAGGTATATTTTGAAGTTGTGTATTGATGGAGGATTGTGATAAGTATTTTGTTTAATGCATAGAAAGAGTGGTTCTAGGTATAGGTTAAACAGGAAGGGTGATAGTGGGCATCCTTGTCTTGCTCCATTTTGTATTAGGATCCTATTTCACCAAGTTTTATTTATATACAGAGATGTGTATGGGTTGCTATAGAGAGTTTGAATGACCTGAATGAAGTTATTGGGTATATTAAAGTAGGGTAGTGTTTGGAGTAAGAATTCTAGATTAACCCTATCAAATGCCTTGTGGGCATCCACTACCATTGTGTAGATGTTGATATTGTATCGGTTAGCGTAGGATATTAGTGCATCTAATGTTAATGTATTGTCACTAGTCTGTCTATGTGGTGTAAAAACGGATTGTTCTGGGGAGAGGATTTTTTCTATCAGATTTTTCATTCTGTTTGCAAGTATAGAGGTAAATATTTTAGTATCTATATTTAAGAGGGAGATGGGTCTGTAGCTGTCGGGTTTTTGGGGTCTGTGTGTTCTTTTAATATAAATATAGTTTTAGAGGCATTAAAGTGGATATCATTTATTTTATAGTTTATTATGTAATTCAGTGTATAGTATAGTAGTTTGGCTATCAAGGGGAAAATGCTTTGTAAAATTCTGATGTGAGTCCATCCGGACCCGGAGCCTTATGCACTTTTAAGTGTTTGATTGTTGTAATAATTTCACTGATGGATATTGGCTCAGTTAGTTTTTTTTGTTCGTCTAAATTGAGTTTAGGGAATTTCAGTTTTTGAAGAAAAAGAGTTCTATCTTCCTTTGAGGTTTGTAGTATTTGTGCTCCATATATTTGAGAGCATATTTGTTCAAATGTTTTAATAATGTCTTCATTTTTTGTGTAGTTTTTGTCTCTGTAGTTTATTTCTGATATATTGGAGGCATTTTTGTGTTGGCAGATAATTCTGGCCAGAGCTCTAGATGGTATTTGAGCTTCTTCTGCGTAAGTGGCTAACATTCTGGCTTCATAGAAAGATAGGTTCCTGGTTTCTAACATATATAGATCCCTTTGCAATTTTAAAAGTTCTGCTTCTGTTTGGTTCTTAGGGTTATTTATTAGTTCTTTTTCAAGATGCTCTATTTTCCCTTTCAGTATATGCTCCTCTTTCAGTTGTATTTTTTTATAGTATGCTGCTTTTTTGATAAACAATCCTCTAATTTGTGCTTTGGTTGCAGCCCATTCTATATCATTTGGTACTTGGGAGTTAGTGATATTTGTAAGAGCTATTTTTAGTATTGCTTCTGTTTCTTTTATTACATCCATTTTGGAAAGTAAATTAGGGTTTAATGACCAATTATGACCCCTATTCTCTAAATTGGGCGGCGCAGTGGTGCAGCGGTTAATGCTGTCGCCTCACAGCAAGAGGTTCTCCGGTTTGATTCTCGGCTGGGGTGCCTTCTGTGTGGAGTTTGCATGTTCTCCTTGCATTTGCGTGGGTTTCCTCCGGGTACTCCGGTTTCCTCCCACATTCTAAAGACATGCTTCTGGAGCATTTCTCCCCGGGCCTCTGCTGAAAACAGGATCTGTGGAACCTAGTCGGACTTTCCCGGTTAACAAATGTTAAATAAATAAAAATTAAAAAAAAATAAATAAATATATCTTTTTGTCCCAGTTAATGTTCAGTGTGATTTTGGAGTGATCTGAAAAGAACCTGGTATGTATAGTTATTG
The DNA here is from genome assembly GCF_019279795.1 of Protopterus annectens. NCBI lineage: Eukaryota > Metazoa > Chordata > Ceratodontiformes > Protopteridae > Protopterus > Protopterus annectens. The sequence continues at coordinate 424,593,301 of NC_056732.1, forward strand.
TTGGATCCATGTTAATGAATATGTCAGAGATTAAGAAGAAGTCTATCCTTGACCACATTTTGTGGCATTGCGAATAGAATGTGAATTTCCCTGTTTTATCTGCACTGTTCCCATGTTTAAAAGGGTCATATAGTTTGAAATCTTGTTTGAGTTCACTGAGGGCTAATGTGGCTTGTTTATTATGTGATTTGGTCAGATTAGATTTATCCTTTTCTGGGTTTTGATATGTATTCCAGTCACCTACAATCACTAGGTAGTAATCTTTAAATTGGTTTAAGGTTGGGTATAATGACATAAAAAAGTGTTTTTGGTTATTACAGGGTGCGTAAACATTAAGTACCATTATAGGTTTTGGTATTGTAGGACTATTAAATGTTACATAGCACCATCTTCCCTCCTTGTCAGCTTTAGTTTTAAGTATTTTTTCCTTAAATTGTTTTTTAATTATTATGGCAGCCCCAGCACTGTTTGTTTTCCCCTCTGAAGCTATGATTTGACTTATCCATTTCTTTCTGCTAATTTCTGCCCATTGATCTGCAGTCAAGTGCGTTTCTTCTATTAGTATGAGGTTGGCTGTGGTTTTTAATGCAAGGTGTAAGAATAGTTTTCTTTTCTTCTTGTTTTGGACCCCTTTAAAATTCCATGATTCTATTTCCCACATTTATTTATGTTTTGTAAGTAGGGTGTTATGTGTGTGTAAGGATTTTCAGGTTGAAGAATAGCAATGTATTTGTGGAGTAGAGACTAGAAGATAAGATTTATGGTTGGGGATTGGGCAGAAGTTATGGAAGTGGATGTGAGCTGTGTGTGAGTGGGATGAAGTGTAAGATGAAGAAAGATTAAAAGAGAAAGGGACAGGGGAAGAAGTAATATGGTCATGGATGGTGTCATTATAGATAAAAAAAAATAAAAAAAAATGAATGCAAGGATAACAAAGGAGGTTGTTAGGGAGGGGGTAGAAGTTGCTATTGTAGAAAGTAAGAATAGTTAGCAAGTGATGATGGTAGAGTAGTTGGTTAGGGGTTAGTTAAGTGGATATCTTGACTGGGTGCGATAGGGTTTATTGGTTTGGGTGTTGGATGATTGGATGGGGTATGGTTAACTATAAATGTAATTGATAAGGGGGTGTGTGGGAATGGGGTAGGGTAGGGGAGCAAAGTGAGCCCGAGCGAAGTGAGGGGGAATGGAGTGGGATGGGCCAGTTGACCTATACAGCACTAATGAAGTGAAAGGAAGAAAAACACTCAATAATGTAAGCAGAGTTGGAGAACAACAATCAGTGAGGAAGTAGTATTATTGAATAGAGCTCATTAGTGATAGAGAAGAGGAAAGAGAAGCATTTATAGTTTGTTTTGCCTACCAGTTGTAGCTTTGAGTTATTGTAGGTGTTAGCAGGTAAGAAATGAAAGGGCAAAGTAGAATAGTTGTAGAGTCAGAGAGATGGGTTGATTAATGACTAAGATGCCCTGTCAGGGGGGAATACAGTGTTGTGTAGGGCTAGAGCAGCAGGCAGTGGGAGAATAGTGTAGGCTGAGATGTTACACCAACATATGCGAGGGGAAGCGGTTAGGGGGAGTGGAAGGTGTTGGGATGAGTCCCAGAGAATGTTGAGCAGTGTGGACTACAGGGCGTTAGAGAGACAGGAGGGGTGATGTACAAGTGGGACCAGACAGAGACCGAGATACAAAAACACTTAATTACACTAGGCCAAGTACTAGAGCACATACATTCACTGCTGGAGGTCAGGCAGCAGATCAAGGGGTCCAATCTTCCTTGAAATGACTAGGGGTTCTCAGGGACCGGACTTTTCTTGTGGTTCCCTGTGTCCAATAGTATGAAGGAGGATCACAGATTACAGTAGTTTAACTTGGTGGGGGTAAAGAGAATGAATGTTAAGAGAGAAGAAGAAGGAAAAAAAAAGAAGCAGTGATACTATTATTTAAATATGACAACAATGAGATGGATATAATTCAGATAAATAAATCACATAATAGAGTCAGATTGAAGAGTGGTAGGAAAGCTAAAACAATATTAACAACACCTATGCATTCATGACTTAATGTGGCACCCTGGAAATTATGGAACAAACTACAAAAACTTCAGTAAGAACAGATTAACACATTAGGTAGTCCAACCAAAACTTTGCTTATATCATTTGTTAGACTTGACAAATCAAAGCTTAGTTACCACACCAAGAGAGCAACTGCACTGCTATTTGGGACTACATGTTTGTTAATATGACATTGAGATGGTTAGGAAAGGAACAGGCATAAGTATCTCTACATTCTTTCTAAAGATTAGAATGGGTTAATTCCCCCACATCTTTAGTGACATGACCTCTAATACTTGATCTCCTCTCTTACACAGAACACACAGGCATATTTTACACTTTACTTTTTCTGTTTTCTATCTATTGTCATTGTTGCTGTTCACTACAGTAGCTCTGCTGTTTAACTAACAACTGAATCACTGAATCTAACTTGCAGATAAAATATGACAGATAAAAAAGAGTTAGTTTAAAAAGGCAAAGCATTATAAAAACTATGTTCAGTTTATCAAAACATGCTTCCAAGGTGTGGGTATCCTGCTCCCAAAACTGGCTCAGCAGTTTCAACCATAAATGAGCATGACTGATTAGAAGCATCGACTCTGAAAGCATAATGAAAAAATAAGCCATAATCCCTCTGCCCTCCCAACCCTATGGTATCTTCCTTTTTAAGAGTGCAAAAATAAAGGTAATATATTTCAATAAAGTGACTCATTATTTTTAGCTAAGATAACATCTTTTATCACTGAGAAGAACAATTCTTAAACAGTAGTAGTATCCCTCAATTCCTCTTTAGCAACAAGAGATAGTCAATGTTACTTGCCCTGGTCCCAGTGGCAGATAGTGACTTCAAAGCAATGTGGGGCTGAAGGAATCAATTAATGGACAGGGCTAACTGGAATGAAATGGGGCTCTATTACATCTTTTGATCTAATGATGGCCTGAACAACAACCATGAGTAAGGAAAAAACTTCAGTCTTAGTTTTTTTCTTTCAAGAAACAATATGTTGTGTCTCAAGCTTAATGTTCAAAGGTAATACTGCAGTATTTCCTCAATAAACTAAGATGACAAATGTTTCCGAAGATATATTAATCCTGTCGGGCAATAGTACATGCCTTCTTACCCCTCCAAAAAAGGTAGTCCTATTCTGTGTACTACAGTGGTGTTAGATTGGGGTAAAAGTAAAAGAACAAATGGCCAGAGGCATATATTATACAGCTGAAAGTATGGGAAAAGCAAATCAACACACATCGATAAACCCAACACAGAATTAAAAAATACATGCAGACTCTACACAGAAGAAATCACAGCCAAAAATTCAGCAAGAGAACCTAGCATTGCTAGATGGCAACACTAGTTGATGCAACACTCTGTTAGTGATTATTTGCTGTTACCCACATCCTGCCTAAATTGTCGCAGATAGCCACTTACTGAGTACAATGCTCATGCTATACTGTGATGGAAAGTTATAGCCAGCTTGCTACTTTTAAATACATATTACCTGCCGACACACACGCATCCACACACACACACACACATACACACACACACACACACACACACACACACACACACACACACATACACACACACACACACAGCCATTTTCATAACAGATAATCACTGTACTCAACAATTATAACCACTTTATTAATTGTGCACAATGAGGATATCTGCTTGTGTTAAAAATAGATATTATTCCAGCTAGCTTCAAACAAATACAAACTACTTCTGCAAAGGCAGAATAATTCTAACTGTGTAATTTGAAGAAATTATAACAGTTTCAATCACATTCAACTACAAATAGCCCCTTAATCCAATAATTTAATCCAGCTTTATTGACTATGTATACCACAGATATCAGATGTAATAAAATAAAACTAGTAAGAACTGACCACAGTAATTTATTTTAAGCACATGAACAACTTTGACTGTACATCTCAGATATTTGATTGCAATCAAATTTTAAGTACTTGTACAACTGTGACTGTACATCTCTGATATTTGACTGCAATCCAAATGACTGAATAAATACATAAATAACTGACACACTGTCAGAATACAGTATGTAGTCCACTGCAACTTTCCCCATGCACATACTCGCACACCTCAACCTTGTAGCTCAAAAATCAAGGAGAAAACCAAAAATATAATGGTAGATGAAAGACAAAATCAGGAAGAGCTATTGTCTTTATATACTATAATTAGAAACTTGCTAAAATAACAGGTTTTGCATTAGTGTGCTTTTTTCCTAAAGGTTACTAAGTCTGAAACTTAGGTGCCCATTACTTAGTAACTACGATTCTCACTCACGTCATGAGGAACAGACCAAAATATGAGGCAAAAAAACATCAGAGACAATTTGGAAACTCAAGGACAAATGAAAGACTCTTCAACACCCTTCACACATACGCACAAATACATACAGATATACATACATATATACATGTACACATACACACACACACACACACACACACACACACACACACACACACACACACACACACTTAAATAAATTAGTATACTTAAAAAACTTGCTAGAATAACAAGCTTTACGCTAGCATAAATTTTGAAGGCTATAAGTTTGAAACTCAAATGTCTGTCATTATTATACAGCAATTGAAACCCTCACAGATTTGCCAGAAACATCACAAACTTTATGAGAAACTGATTAAAGTACAAGAAATGCTCATGCACCTGCCCTCCTATGTAAGTTTTAACTCCTTTGTAAGCTTTCAGTCTCAGGCTGCCTCAGTCACATGAACCAGCTTGAGCCAATAGAAAGGGTTTCTCGCTGTTTCATGAAGTAGACTGGTGAAACACTGATAGAACAGTGTTTTTGATGTCCTCGACAAACACATGGATTAGTGGAATTTTTCTAATGCTGGACTGTTTTGAAAACAGCCCAGCAAAATGATTAAGTCATCCTCTTAGAGTGTCTTAGACCTCTCCTTACGTGTATGTACATGCGAAGTTCCAAGCACGCAGAAAAAGAAAATAAGTCTGAAAGTTGAGTATTATTTTTAATTTCATAATAATTAACTTTCTGAAGTTTTTTACATTTAATATTGTTTTCTTTTTTGATCGGGGGACTGGACCAGCACCATAAGCATTCCCTGCCTTCAGGGAATAATCATACAAGAATCCTAATAAATAGTGAGTGTCACAGTATTGCACTAATTAGGTCACCCTTCCAAATAAAATATGAGCAAAGGCTTTGGAATTATAAGGACCTGAAACATGGAATCATCTTCCCTTTGAAATAAAATCACCTTCTGCATTAAAGGAATTCAAAAAAAGCTCAAAGAAAGCATCTCATTGGTGAAACTATTTGCAAGTACATCAGTGATAATGTATAATCCTCCTGTTTACTACATCAGCCGCCTTTCTTATCTTAATGAATGTTAACTTGGTATTAGTGAGGCTGGATAAATGTATGTTAAATACCCTGCATATAACATGTTGTTTGTATTTATCAATGAAACTGGTCTACCTGATTTTATTAATTCTAACCACATTGATTGTTTCAGTGTAGAGGCTTTCATAGTTCCTGTCCAAAGCAGTATGACAGTAGTTATCTTCTGCAGTTTACAGAAACATTCCTTCCTGAACATTTTAGTAAATATGGAGATTTGTCAGTCCAGACCTGGAACTGTCATTCACTTTCTTTCAGACCAGTTATCAATATTCTTGGTTCTTCCATTTCACCTTTCTTCAATGTCCTGATGTTTAAGCCCTCCTGGCGACTCTTTGGCTTCCTAATAGAACCTCTTGTGCAATCTATAGGTTTATCTAAATGTTTTCTTTTTAGTCTATGCTAGTTTATTCCTAAATCCTTTGTTCTTCTTGATATTTTTCATACTGCCATGAGTGGGATTAGTATAATGGTTAAAGTATTTTCCTCATAGACACAAAGTATAGGGTTTAATTGTGACCTCAGCTTATTGTCTAGGCTTCAGGGCAGTTAACCTAGTATTTATCTATGAACTTTACATGCCTTTCAAAATCTGCTTGCTCAGTGATTTCTTTGGAATCATTCTCTTGCATTCATAACAGTATCTCTCATTCTTAGGGATTTTTTTCCACAAGTTTATATTATGTTCATGGTATCATCTAGTCTGACCTAGACCATGCCCCTTGGATCCCTGGAACTACCTTCCCATCAGTGTGACAAGCCTGATCTGCAAGGGCATGGAACGCATTATCATGGAACTTATAAACAAAGACATTGGCAACCTTAAAACACTGGACCCCATCCAGTTTGGGTTTGTGAAGGGCCAATCTTGTCTCCTGAATCTGATTGACTTCTTCGAATCAGTCTCCAGAGCTGTGGACGAGGGTAAGGTGGTCCAAACAGCCTATCTGGACCTCACCAAGGCCTTCAACACCATCCCCGACACTCTGGAATCATAGATAAACTTACTAAGCTGGGCATAAATCCCTATGTCACCCAATGGGTTGCCAACTGGCTTACTGACAGAACCCAGACTGTAAAAGTAGCCGACTCCAAATCCAGCTCCAGACACGTGACTAGTGGAGTACCTCAGGGTTCAGTCCTGGGGCCACTCTTGTTTGGCATCTACTTCTGTGAAGTACAGGCCAACACTAAGGGACTCTGGCTAACAAAGTTTGCAGATGACTGCAAACTGGGAGCCATTATTGAATCTCCAAATTATGTGGATATTCTACAAATGGGCCTTACAGAAACAGATGCCTGGTGCCAGAGCCATGGGCACAAGCTTAATGCCAATAAATGTATAGTTATCCCCTTTGGAAAAAAATATGTACCCATGAATTACCACATAGGTGGCAGGACACAAACATCGAAAGTGTGATGAGAGACTTAGGGACACAGGTGGACAGTGGTCTCACTTTCGATAACCACATCGCCACAACAGTCAGGAAATCCTTCTATGTGGCACACCTCATCACTAAGGGCTTTTCATCCAGAAAAAAGGAAGTCATTGTCCCACTGTAATCATCCCTCATTAGACCCCATTATAGAGTATAATGCCCCATTTGGTATGTACCTCACAAGACATCTGCAACAGCTGGAAAGGCCACAGAAATACCTCACTAAAAGAATCACAGGCCTAAAGCAGATCCCATATGCTGACCGTCTAAAAAAACTCCAGCTATACTCTGTGGCATATCGTCTACTCAGAGGCAATCTCTGCTTAACATACAAGGCCATATCAAACCCTGAGCTTTTGGACATGCTCCACTTAAAGAAATCCCAATCCCTCAGAGCCACACGCTCCAGGGATCTAAACCTTGTCATCACAATGAACAAAACATGCTGGAGGGATAGGTTCCTGACCCAGAGACTCCCCATACTCTGGAATACACTGCTCATACATGTCAAGCAGAGCGCCTCATTGGCCCTCTTCAAAAGGAACCTTGATGATTGGATGGTAGATAGGAAATTCACCCCGGGGATCATGTCAGTCACCCTGCTAGACAGGGGTCCAGAGAAGTAAATATTGTGGGAAGAAATACCCAGGGAATTGTTATGGCTAGGCTTGCATAGGCCCGAGGGCCAATAGCCTAGTACCAACCTATGAACCTATGAAGCTATCATTGAGATGAAGTCTCTGATCTTGGGATGAAAGCGTTAAACTTTGAAGCAACATTTAGAAAAAGAATGACTACTGACAGAAAAAGAAACTAAAGTTTAAAGAAGTACAACACCAATGTTCATTTCAACTATCTTTAAATCAAACTCTCCAGTGAAACAGCACTTCAGTGTCCTAACTGCAAATGTCTAGTCACAGAGAATTCATAGTAATGATTGTCCTTAATCAGTAATACAAAGACACATGGTCCCTCAAAGTCTTTATAGAGAATGGCATCCTTCAGAATCAACTTACTACATTTCAGATCAAGATAATACATTTGCCATAGACTGTAACAATAAGATGACATGCCACTCTGTCTCTGATTATGATTATGATGGATTCTGGTGCCATTACTTGCACTTTCAAATACATTCAACTCTATTAGATATGTATTCTTGCAGCTGAACTTCTTAGAAGAATATCAGACCAGTAAACTTACTCACACAAGTTAATGTAGGCAATGCAGTGGTGCTTCATGGAGTTTCTTATTTAGATCAAAACTGGTATTACTTTTATGTGGAATCTGCAAGTCTTCCATGTATCTATATGTCTTTTCACTCAGTATTCTCTTTTCTTCCCATTTCCCAAAGACATGTTAATAGGAGAAGTGTGTGGATGCATGTGTGAGTATGTGTGTCCGTATATGTTTGTGTGTCTGTGATGTCTGTATGTATGTCTGCATTTTATGGTAGGATGGAATCATAGGACTTGTTCTCTGCCCTGTGCAGGTAGACTCTGGCTCTCAACTTCAATGAACAGGATAAAAAGAGTACTAGGAAATAAATTAACCAGTAATGTGTTCACTGCGTGGTTATTTTTTTTCATGTAGCTACTGTAAAGCCAGTATGCATCTCAGCACATTTGTAATGTGTAAAAAGTTTCAGTACATCATCTTATGGCTACATATGTTCTTGTGTTCTTAGAATGTATTCTAAACATTTAGAAAGGCAATTGTAAATAATATATATATATATATATATATATATATATATATATATATATATATATATTATTCACTCTTTCACTCCATCTTCACAAGTTCTTCATTTAACTAATGAAAAAGTAAAAAGTTTGTAAGATAAAATAAGAATTCAAACACAAAGATTACTAACCGCATATTGCAAAATATCTACAATGAAAATAGTTAAAGCACAGCAAAATATAAAACAAGCTGGGATAAAAGTAGTATAATGTCAATATAATAAAATGAATAGGCATCATTTTGAATGGCTTTTAAAATAAAAGAAAACAGTATACTGGGAGACCTGTAAAGTACAATTAATAAAAATATGTCACATCATAATAAGCCAACATGAGAGGGAGAGGTATTAAACTTGTAGACTTCATGCTGTGCAATCTATTTACAACCAAATCATAAACACATTAACAAAACAAGGAAACCAAGGATCATACCCATAGCACACGGACAATTTGATGATGCCCCTGTTTACTACACTGACTTGTTCCTTTTCATCATAACTACTTTGGGATGCAGGAGCCAAGTATTTTACACACACACACACACACACACACACACACACACACACACACACACACACACACACACACACACACACACACACACACACACATATCAGGTACTAGTTTGTGATCAACAAATGCATCAATAATGATTGAGAACTGTATTTCAGCTTGCCATAGTGAGAAACATTGAGTGTAACCTATTGAATCCTCCATGCTCAGCCAATCTCTTAGCTGAATAATATGTGACAAGACCCAAAATCAGGAAGAAGAGGTTTTAAATAGTTCTCAGATATACTTAGAAACTTTCTAGAATAACAAGCTTTGTATTAGCAAACATTTTCAGAAGGATACAAAGTCTGAAACTCATTTGCTAGTCATTATTTAGTGATTGTAAATCAATACTTTGCTATAAAGCCATAAATTTTACAAGGAACATACTAAAATATTTCTCAGCTTCTTTGATCAGGAATTCAGGGCAAAACTAAAAATAATGGGATGGAGAGTATAGTAATGTCTTTTGGCTTTTCCCGGTTAGGGTTCGCCACAGCGGAACTCCGGTCTGCTAATGATTGGCAGTGGATTTTTACAGTGCCGAATCGCCAGCCTGACACCCAACCTTCAAAGAAGATGCACCCATTCATGGAGAGTATAAAGGCAGAAAAAGGAGCATTGTTTAAACATTATTTTTTAATATCTTTGTAAACGAGGTAAACTCAATGGACAAAGTGTTTCTTTTTACAGGCCACAGCACTGTCTAAATGACTTGCTCAAGGCTACACAGTAAACAGACTATACTTTTAACTACAGGAAGCAGCTCATAAACAGCTCAGTGCCTTAAGTACCAGACAACCCTAATTTACTTAAATAGTTAACAGAAGAACAGGTGTTACACGGTTGCACATTTTCTGAGAAATAAAAACTATGAAAGTCCAATGAATGGCATTACTGACTGTATTCCTCCTTGATTTACCAAAAAAAAGTTATTCTTTTTTTTTAATGTTACTTATGTGTTGACTGGGTAAGCCCATTGGACAAACTATCTCTTTTCATGGGTGACCTGGGAGCATTGTGTGGTTAAATGACTTTGTTAAAGTCACACATTAGGCAAATGAAGATGAAAGGTATCAAACCCTACTCTGGGCACAGAAAGCAATCTGTTAACAGCTTGGAGCTTTAGTCCTCTTTTATAACTGTCAGAGTAGTTAATGAAGGACAGGGAATAAGACAAAGCCAGAAAAGTTCTGCAATACTTGAAACATAAGAGGCACAGTACTCTAATTTACTTAAACATTTACCCACATGTATTTTTTTTGTTTTAACATTGAAGTCCTGTTTATTGAATTATCATCATCATAATCATCATCATCATCATTATCAACTCCCTTTTTCCCATTTTCATTATGGGGTTAGGATGACATGTTCAACTGTCGCCATCTCTCTTGATTTAATGCCACTCTCCTACCTTCTTTGACAGTCATGTTTAACAGGTCTTCTCTCAGACTATCAGTCTTTTGCTGGTCTTCCTTGTTTCCTCTTGCCTTTTCCTCTTTGTCCCAAATCTTCTTCACCAGATTGTCTTCTGCTGTACTGTACATGTGAGAGAAGCACCAAAAGCTGTTCTTTTTGACCTTCTCTGCAATTGCAGCTATTTGGGCTTCTGCTCTGATGTCCTTATTTCTTCTTCTGTTCCACAGTATGCATCCTATCACCTGTCTCAGCAACTTCATCTCCATCACTTCTAATGTCCTGAGCTGCTCTGTCTTCACTGCCCAGGTTTCTGTACCATACAGTATTACTGGTCACATCACGATTTTGCACACTTTACTTTTCAGTTTCTTAGGCATTCTTGTGTCACATACTACACCAGACACTCTGTGTCAGTTATCTGCAGCCCCCCGATTGCAGTTTTGAACTCCACATTCAGACTTCCCTTCTCCTTAACCACCCCTCCTAGATGCTTGATGTGTTTAACCTGTTCTACTATTTTCCTTTCTATCTCAGTTCTCAGCTTCTTCTGATTTCCCCATTTGATGCCATTAAACTGTACTATCTGTATTCATTTCCTTCCGATGTGCCTTTAGTATTTCGTTCCATTCTCCAATTATTTGCTGAAATTTTTGCTCAGAGCCTGCCTGTAAAGCCACCTCATTGTATACAACTGTGTTGATCTGAGCCCCCAACTTATTTGTTAAGGCAATCCATCATCAGTATGAAGAGCTGTGGGCTCAGAGTTGAACCCTGATGCACATCCACTCCTACTAAGAACTCCCATCTGTAACTCTTAACTCTGTTTGTACTTGTATCATTGGGTCCTTGCACATAATCTGCACTAATTCTACCAATGCTTTAGGGACTTAAAACCATCACAGTATTGCCCACATTAGTGTTTGTTGAACTTTTTGGTTGAATCAGTTCTGAAAATGTTAAACTGGCAAATGTCATTCATGGTGTCAATACTTTCTCCAATGACAGCTGGTTCTTTTCTCTATTTTATTAAACATTTCTACCCCTGCTTTGCATTCATATTTAGCCCAGAGTTAATGGTACTATTTTAGACATCTTTTTTGACACTTTTACAATTCTGTTACCACATTTTTTCTAGTCTTACGAGAAAACTTATTACATCTTACTCCAGACAACACAGGAACACTAAAAAGATGAAAGCTATTATATGCCCCATTAGACCTTCTACACTACTATGTTTTTCTTTTTCATCCCCCTTATTCTACTCCTTTTTTACTCCCATACTGTTCCCTAAGTTCTAAATCACTATCAACCCTTCTTTTGGTATCCCCCTTTTCTTGTGATCCACCACAGAAACAACGCGTTTGAGTTCCTCCACAGTCAGACGATTATCTTTTTCCATTTTCTTGTAATTTCTTTCTTCTCTCCTAATACTAACATTGTGAGCAGCTGACAGCTCCCATATCTTTCCTGCTTGTCTGTTCTTGACAAAAGCATTTGCTTTGTTAGCTTTGCATCACTTTTACTTAACTGTGTTAATAATTACTGGATATTTTCCTCGTACTTATTTAATCTTGGGAATTCCATAAGTTCATAAGTTCATAGGAGATTACTAGTCTAATGGCTCAAGAGCCTTAACAAGCCTAGCTAGTATATTCCAAATTTACCCAAGATATGGCCCCTGGGGACAGGAGGAGGGCATGGGTTTGTGCCTATCCCTTGGGTATTTTACAAATTTTACAGAATGCCCTGTCCATAAGGGTCATAGGCACTACCCCAGGAGTGAATTTGTGATTCCCCATGCATTGATCCAAATTGCTCTTGGAGAGGGCTAGAGAAGAGCTCTGCTTAATGTGAAAAGGAAGCTGGTCACAGAGAAGTGACAATCACTGAGACACATATCTGTTTCTCCAGCATGTTATGTTTGAGTCACTGACTAAGTTTAGATCCCTAGAATGGGGGATCCTCTTACTGCTTGTCTTGTGGATTTGCAGCAACTCTGTCAGGACTGGATTTGTGAGTGTCTTGTAGGTCAGGCACAAGTCACCCCTTAATAGTCGGTAGAAGACAGATTAAAGGGAAAGGACTTTTAGCCTATCTACATAGGACATGTCATTAACACCCTGTATTTTCTTTGTGAGGAACCTTTCAGGTCACTCCAGTTGTTGTAAGTGCCTAGTCAATAACATTCCAAATGACTCATTGCACTCTCTTATTGATCTAATGAGGATTGTGTAGAGTGGGACAAATAATCTCCCTGGATTTGGATGCCATATTTTTACTTATAAGTTGTGCCACGTAGAAGAACTTCCTCTCTACTGTGGATGCATGATGGTCAAAGTTCAGGCTACTATCTATCTGTGTACCTAGATCCCTCATGTTTGAGTCTACTCTTAGGGGTGTGTTGTCAGTGTTGCAGTTAACAAGGGTATATGATTTCCTGAAAGGTGTGATAATGCATTTCTCCACATTAAGTTTAAGGCCGTGGCTCTGGCACAAACCATTTGTCTGATTTAGATCCTTCTGAAGGATATCTACATCACAGGGGGATTCAGTGACTGCCCCCAGCTTGCAGTTGTTGGCAAACTTTGTCATCTATAGGCCTTCTACATTGGCCTTGGCATATGAGAAGCATATTTGGAACAGGAGTGGTCCCAGCACTTAGCCCTGTGGCAAACCACTAGTAACTGGCCTCTTGATGGAACTGGATTCACCCACTTTAACCACGTGTTCTCTCCATAAGCCAATTGGCTATCCATCTGTTGATGCATGGCTTTATGTCCAGTTTTGTGAGTTTACCTATAATACCTGAGTGGGGAATTGTGCCAGTTCCCTTGGCCAGGTCAAGGTAGGTGGTATGTACTATTTTGCCCTCATCCATGACCTCAGTGACTTTCTCAAAGAAGTCCACCAGATTTAGTAGGCACGACCTACCCTTGACAAAGCCAAATTGGGATGTATCCAGTGTTTATTATTATTTATTTTATTTGCCATTTGTTAACTGGGTTAGTCCAGCTGAGCCTTTTGGTCCATTTTCAGTGGAGACCCTAGGAGAAAAGCTCCAGAAAATACAATAACTTTTACAATAGTGTTTACAGTATTGCCATAATACAGAAAGTTAACAGAAATTAACAATATTCACACAGCAGAGAAAATACAAAATAGATACATAAAAATATCGAATAGATACATATTTTTTTTGCAGTTACATTGCACCTGAGATACAGATGAAGATGAATCCTTGTGGATTTGAAAAATAGTGTTTTACCATTTGTATAATAGGCATTCTTCAGTCTCAAACCACTGATAGTTATTAAGTGAGGAAGGGAGTTTAGGATGAATGTTATTGAAAGGAGGAGTAGTTACATGTGTAACACTATGAAAGGTTAAAAGGGGAGGTTATGTAATGAGGCAGGTACTTTGGTTCATGGAGGATTATGGCATTAAAAGGTAGTTTTTGACTTCAGTTTTGAAGCAGGAGGAGCTAGGGATGTTACGGATGTTTATGGGCAGTCTGTTCCATTCTAAGGAGACTGAGTGCCTATAAAGGAGTTTGCCTATTTTTTTTTGAGGTTTGTAAGTATCAAGTAGGTTCTGGTCAGAGCTGTGAAGTGGGTGAGCTGGAGTATAGTGAGATACAAGTAAAGAGAGTGAGAGAGAGGCTGAGGATTTGTTTAGTAGGAATTGAGTAAGCTGCAGTTGAGAGTGGAGAAGGAGCTGGGGGAATTCTAGCCATTGGAGTTGGTTTAGGGCAAGACAGTGATGAGATCTGCATGGTAGGCTAGTGGTGAATCTGGCTATGTTGTTATAGGCTTGTTCCAGTTTGGACAGGAGGGATGTCTGGACATGAGTAAGGACAAGGGAGGCATACAGAAGGGAAGAAAGGAGAAAGCTTGAGCAAGAGCTGATCTAGTTTTAGGGGCAAGAAATGTTTTGTTTTGCTAGAGAAGGCCAAGTTTTTGGTTGTTTTTATTGCTACTCTATTGTATATGAATGTCAAATTTTAGTTGGTCATCAATTACTGTTCCAAGTAGTTTAGTGTTGGGATCAGAAGTGATCGGGGTTTGATTGAGAGAGAGAATGGTAAAAGTGGATTTGTGGTGGGAGAGGGATTTGGGGAGGAAGAGTAGGAGTTTATTCTTTTTGGGGTTAAATATAAGTTGGTGATTGGTTAGCCATTTTTTGACAGATGAAAAAGATTGTTGTGTTAAGGAGTGAAGGTTAGGGATGTTGTCAGAGATAGTGATGATTGTAGAGTTGTCAGTATATTGAATAATAGTAGAGGAAGTACAAGAGGAGTGTAGATTATTGGTGAAGATGTTGAAAAGGAGCAGCCCTAGGATTGACCCTTGGGAGACACTTGTTTGAATAGGGAGAAAAGGGGAACAGGCAGAGTGCCACCTAACAGACTGGAGTCTGTTAGTGAGATAGATAGAGAATCAGTGAATAGTAGGGCAGGAGAGGTTAAGATTGGTTAGTTTGGCAATGATTTTAGAATGGGACACAGTATCGAAAGCTTTGGAGAGATAAAGAAAGAAGCAGGATACAAGATGGTTATTGTCCATGGCTTCTGCAACAGTATGTGCAAAGGAGAGCAGGGGAGTGAAGGTGCTGTGATTAGATCTAAAGCCATGTTGTGTGGGTGTTAGAAGATTGCCCTCAATTAGGTATTTAAAAAATTGTTTGTGTATGCATTTTTCTAATATTTTGGAGAGTGGCCAGAGAATTGAAATAGGTCTATCATTGGAAGGATCAGTGGAGTTACCTCCTTTGTGTAGTGGAATAGTGTAAGAAGCTTTCCAAAAGTCAGGGACTGTGGATTCTTGTATGGAATGGTTAATTAATATGGAGACAAGATAGGTTATAGAGTGTGCTGCTATTTTCAGGAAGAGGGGTGGGAGGTTGTCGGTTGAAGGAGAGCAAGGTTTTACTTTAAGAAGGAGGGATTTTATGTAGGTGGTGGAAACAGGTTGCAGAGAGAAAGGGGTTTGCAAGATTGTTTTTTGCATGGTATGAGGGGAATTGACTGCTGAAAATGTTTGGGTAAGTTTCTGGATGGATTCAATGAAATGATTATTAAGCAGGGTGGCAAATTCCTGGGGAGTACTATTTGGGTAGGGGTTAGGGGTGGTAGGATTACCTGGGTGTAGTATTTTGTTGATTGAGTGCCAGAACATTTTAGGGTTTGAGTTATGAGTGAATTGGGTGTTGTAGCAGTACTTCATTTTGTCCTTATTTATTTGTTTATTTGTTTTTAGACAGGTTACGCAGTTCTTTATACTTTTGGAGGAGTGATGTGGATTTAGTTTGAAGCCATTGTTTCCAATAGTTGTCCCTTTATTTCATGAGGGAGAGCCAAGGAGAGTAGTTAGATTTAACCCTAATTTTTCTTAGAGGAGCTGAGGAGTTAAGGATGTCCAGGAAGGTGCTATTGAAATGAAGGACTGCATCATTGAGGGGAAGGTATTTAAGGAGAGACCAGTCAATAGAAGCTGGGCTATCATTGAAGGTATTGGCATTGAAGGAAGAGAGGGTTCTACATTCTTTGTAGGTGTGGGACTTGAGTATTTGGGGGTAGTGTCTAAGAAGCTTGCTAGAGAGGTGCTCACTTAGAAAGATGGGTAGGCTGCAGGGGTTGTGGTATAATGTAAGATCAGATGTAAGAATTCAGTCAAAGGTTGAGCTGTTAGTATTGTTGTTGTTGTTGTTGTAATGAGTGGGGTTATTAATTAGTTGGTAGAAACCATGAAAGTTAATGTGTGTGGAATAGGAGATGGTGGATATCTTTTGCCAATCAATATTTACATCACTGAGAAGTATGGTCTCACAGGTGATATTTTGGAAGATCCAGAATAGGACAGATTCCAGGATGAGGATGTTGTTACCTGGTGATATATATATATATATATATATATATATATATATATATATATATATATATATAGTTGCAATGGAAAATCTTTTTGAGGGGTTGAGATGGTAGTTAAGTATGAGAAGCTCAGCTGGATGAAAACCAGGTTGAAGTATAGGCGGGGGGGAGAGAGGGTCAGGTGTTCAGTGTACATAATTGCAACACCACCACCTTTTTGTTAACTCTGTCTAGGTGGTATATATTATAGTGAGGTGGAATTATTTCAGTATTGGAGATGTGTGGTTTTAGCCAGGTTTCTCATCTTGTGAGGATATCAGGGGAGTAGTGGGTAATCCAAGAATGTAGCTCAGTAACTTTGTTGGGTAAGCTCAGGATATTAATGGCACAGATAGACAGATGTTTGGTTGGATAGGAGTTGGTTGTGGATGGGGGAATGGGCCAGGGTTAGGATGAATATCTCCATGTAAAAGTAGAGGTATAAGAGGGAGGAGATGGTTTAGTAGTAAAAACATATGTAGTATGGGGATATTGTTTTGGCCTGTGAAAATGTAGTGAGAGTAGTTTGTAGAGGTGAACAGGTGAAGAAGTGAGAAGGGAGGGAGAGATAAGAAAGGATAAAGGTGGTTCCCTATGGCAGAAAGGAATTCTTTGAGAAGGTGCTTCATAGAATGGATTAAGGCTAGTGTGGTAGGATGTGAGAGTTGAGATGCATAACAGCAAAATTGCTGCAAGATAGGGGGAGTGAGAACTGTGTGAGAGGCATGGGTGCAGGATGTTCGAATGATAGATATGTTGGGAGTTGGGATTAAGGTAGGGCTGTTATCAGAGATTTAGAGTGTGGGGGGTAGGGTGAAAAAAGACAGAAAAAAATAAATATAAGAATGTTTGGGAGATGGGCAGGAGGTGAGTTGTTAGCAGTTTCAGTTGGAGGGGGAGAGATGTAATGGTATTGGAGTACTTGATAGTTGGGTGGAAGGGGATATGATTGGATAAGTAGAAGATATGAGAGAGGCTGGAAACAAGGAGAGAGAATATATAAGTAATGATATGGGGGTGGTTGGGAATGGGGGTAGAGTAGGGGAGCATACCTCTCAACCTCTTAGAGTAAGAAATCAGGACAAAGCCATAAAAAAGTGGTACAAATAGGAACAATTTTGAAATACTGATCTTACAAAAATAGTTGATAGAATAACAGGTTTTGCATTACCATGAACTTTCTGAAGGGTATGAAGTCTAAAACTCAAATGTCTGTCATTATTTTCTAACTTCAATCTTTAATGATTTGTCAGTAATTTGCCAGAAATCTGCAATTTTATGAAAAAATGTGCCAAAAATCTGAACGTTCTCCGAAAAGCTGTACAGTTGAGAGGTATGTAGTTGAGTGAAGTGAGCCCAAGCAAAGCAAGAGCGAATGGAGTGGGGCTAGCCCGAGCTGGAAAACAGCTGTCAAGAAAGACAATCAGTGATGACAAGGAAGAAAAGTTTTGGTGAGTTAAGTTATGAGGGAGGAAGAGCTGCATGAAATTCAGTGGATAAAGGGATTCAAAATGGAGAAGAGAACAAGGATGAAAGCAAAAATAACAGGATAGGAAAAAGAGTGAGTCAGGTAGAGTTAGGCTGAGCAGAAGAGTCTAGGTATTAAGCTGGGAAAAAGAAAGGGGTGTGTTCTGGCAGCACGCATCAGGCTAGGAGCTAATATAGTTTCTATACATGGTGAAATAAATGCACTTTATTTAATTGGGAGAGTGGGGAACTTAGAATGTGTCAGGGAGGTCAGGACTTCTGAGCAGCACTTGAGTCTGTTGCTGCTAGTCACACTGTGGCAAACCCAACTTCTGTTACAGCGAGGAGAAGCACTATAGCCTCTAGAAAAGACAACAATAAATAAATCAGTGAGGATTAGGTGGGGGTAGAGTGGGTAGCCAGAAATAAAAAAGAACTAAGGCCAGTGGTAGGAGCCTAGGAGAAATCCAAACAGAACAAAACTAAGTTTGTGTATAATTGTCATGTTACAAAAACACTGTTATATGATGTAAACAGCTGTAGTTAACTGTAAAGCATAGAATATTGAGCTAAAAGTGCTGGTGGACAGGAAGTGTTTCAACACTAGTATGAGCATTGAAAAGTTATGGAGCTAGTAGGTTCAAACAGAGCAGTAATTGAATAACAGCCCTGTGGTTCTAGATTCCTGCATTTCAACGCTAGTAGAAGCATATAAATGCCCAGGATCTAAATAGCATTCAGCGGAACAGCTAGGGAATTAATTGGTACAGACAGAGAAGTAATTGGAAAAGCCCTGTGGATTGATATTCCTGTGTTTCAGCAATAGTTGGTGTGTTGAGAGGCCTGAGAGCTAATAGCTTCCAGTGGAATAATAATTTGAAAATAGCTGTGGTTCGGATACAGCTAAACAGGCAAGTGCTTTGCCTAAAATCAGTTTTAAAAAATAGTAATAGCTGCAGTTGAGCTGTATTGTGGCAGTAAAGAATAATTAACAGCTGTAATGATGGCAGCAAAGCCAAGCTGTGTGTAGAGGCAGTCGCAGCTGCATGTGCATTTAGCCAAAGTTATTCTTGGTACTAATGGACAAATTAGACTAGTATGCAAAATCTATGTTGGTCTTCAACTTAACAGCAGTACTGACATTAACTACATCAGACTGAGCCCATATTCAGACTTAACAGCAATAACAGCAGCTACTAGACCAAGCTGTGTTTTTAATCAGGGTTAACAGCAGTACTAGTGATGACAGCACAATACTCATCAAGTAGATAATACAAATGTAGCGTGTATTCAACTTGAGCGCTATACTGTATAGTTAGGTATCCATTCCAAGTAAATCTAAGCATCTGCAAAACAACTTATATACACTTTCAAAAGCAATCATTCGAATCCTGAAAACATTTCTTCAGAAAATAATAGTAATAGTTGCTGCCTTAACAGATGGAACCTAGAAAACGTAGCTACCAGAACAGTGCTGATGAGGTGCTTGTATGGAGGAGACAGATGGAGACGAGAATGGTGTCAAACAGCTGTGAGGGTTTTAAATGGAGCAGGGCATCATGGGAGTACAGGTGGAATAGTAAGGTGGGAGGGAGATAGGTAGCTGCTTACGTAACAGGACTAGCCCGAGCTGGAAAACAGCTGTCGATAAAGACAGTCAATGATGACCAGGTGAGTGAAGGATACGGTACGAGGGAGGGAGAGCTGTATGAAATTCAGTGGATAAGGGGATTCAAAAGGGAGAAGAGAACAAGGATGAAAATAAAAATAACAGGAGAGGAAAAAGAGTGAGTCAGGTAGATTAAGGCTGAGTAGAAGAGTCTGGGTATTAAGCTGGGAAAAAGAAAGGGGTGCGTTTTGGTGGTACGTTTTAGGCTAGGTGCTAATATAGTTTCTATACAGGGTGAAATAAATGTACTTTACTTGACTGGGAGAGTGGGAGTGTAGAAGGTGTCAGGGAGGTCAGGACTTCTTAGTAGCACTTGAGTGTGCTGCCACTAGTCACACTGTGCCAAGCCCAACTTCTGTTGCAGTGAGGAGAAGCACTATAGACTTTTAGTTAACTGGAAGAGTGGGGAGCATAGAAGGCATCAGGGAGGTTAGGAATTCTTAGCAGCGCTTGAGTCTGCTGCCACTAGTCACACTGTGGCAAGCCTAGCTTCTGTTGCAGTTAGGAGAAGCACTATAGACTTTTAGTTAACTGGGAGAGTGGGGAGTTAGAAGATATCAGGGAGGTCAGGACTTCTTAGTGTTTTAAGGTTGCCTATGTCATTATTTATCAGATCCATGGTATTCTTTCCTGGCCTTACAAATAAGACTAGTCAGGCTTATGGGTCTGGAATTTCCCAGGTCAGTTGATGATCCTCCTTTATGCAGAGGGATGACTGTAGCTGTTCTCCCCTCTAGTAGAACAAAGCCAGTCTGTTTATTGTTGTATTGGGCCTGATGGGTCCTGATTTAGGTTATTTAAGAGGCAACCTGATATATCAATAGGGTCCAATGAAGCAGTGCTTTTCACTTTAGAGAGACGAGTAACTAACTGTTCCTTGTTGATAATTGGCAGAGGACTGGTGAGGGTATTACTTGGGGGAGAACGGGTTTGATGGGAAAGTGAAATTTGAGCTGAATTTATTCGGCCAGCAGATTTGATATACCTTCTGGCTGAGTTCAGGTAATGCCATATATAATGAATTCCACTGATTGCTGTGTGTTGCCCTTACGATTATGGACATAACTGGAAAGTGTCTTATGGTTATCCTTAGCTTTGGAGGCTATTTTTACCTCAAATTCTGCTTTCAGACACTTGACTAGTTCCCCGAGTCACTTGTTTATACTAATAAGGGACTTACTGTTCTGTTCTGTTGTACACATTCCCTCTTACTACTCAACAGGATTTTCTTCCTTTTGTCATACAACCTATTAATATCAGGGGGTCACCAGAGTGGCTTGCTTAAGCAGTTTGATCCTGGCTTATTTCAGTCTGGTACTGACATTTCTGTGTAGCTGTTTATATGATTGTACAGCAGTTTTTTGTACTCCACTGCATAAGCTTCTGTGTTTTTTGGATTTGGGGGAGCTTGGAACCCATCTATGCCATCACTAGGAGGTAGTTTCCTTAGAAAATTTCTTAAAGATTTTGGGGTTCAGTGGGGGACTAGTTTTAACTTTATTTCCAGGGAGAACACTTTATAATCTGATATTACCAGTGAGGACATCATACATGTTGGGGTGCAGTGCTCTCCCATATTTGTGAGTACCAGATCTAGGATATTTGTCCACCAGCTGCTCCAGAAAATTTGAATTTACAAAGTTAAGAAATCTTTGGGCCTGCACGTTAGTAGTTGTGAATGTTAATAGTTAATGATGGGGTAGATAAAATCACCCATGACTACAGTATTGGGCTGGATGGTGAGTGATTCAAGTAACTTCAGGTATGATATGTGGGTTTCGTGGTTCAAGGAGGGGACCTGTGGCTAGCAAGAATATGGTAATGGGTTTTTCCTGCGGTCAGTTGGACATGAAGTAGCTCATGCATGTCATATTGTTTGACCAGCTTAATATGTGCTTATCCTTTATGTATATACAGTAGACAGATAAACCTCTGCCTTTTACTATTTCATGTTCAGTGGGTTAATAGAATGTATGATAAGCATTATAGATGCACCTGAGAGGCATGTAGATTAAGGTGTGTGTTCCGTTGTAGGTGCAGTGAGTGGTGTGTGTGAGTCACTGACAACCTGTTTGTTGCATTTTATGTCTGTATGTGAGAATCTGGCCTCCAGTGTCAATGAGTTACTACATCTCTTACATACTGTATTTGTCTATTGGAGGATTAAGTGGTTGTCAGTGTAAATGAGGCAATTACTATATTGCCTCAGGATGCCCATGTCCACTAAGCTAGAAACAGAGATGGTAGGAAAGGGCCCATCTATGGTTGCAGGTCCTACTGTATTTTGCAAAAGATAGGAGTGGATGGTGTTTATAACTAAAAGAGATAGCATACTTACTTGATGTAATCTACAGCTAACCTAGTCAGCAATGTTGCCCAGTGTCCAAACCAGATCCTCTTGGAGCAGCGATAGTTTGTGATATTAAGATAAGATAATACAGACCTAAACAGTCCTAAATGAAAGAGTAAGTGCTACTCACTGCTCAAACTAATTTCCCCATGAGTGCTAAGGGACTTAGGTAAAGTTCCGAGGTGTTCTCTTTATAGGGAAATTTCAAGTTCATGAGATTGTGTATATACTGCAGGAAGGGTGGCTTCACACAAATGCAAAGCATATATACATTCAGAAAAATGTAAGTTTTACACTAACTAAGCCCAAAGGCCAATCATGTAAGCACATAATGAGCTTTCTACCAGCAATTCCAAGCTCAGGTAGGTGAAATCAGCCTTATCCTGCCACAAGAGTGCAGACTTTGATCCTCTTAATGTAAAATGACTGGCTTGGAGCCCAAATGTTAAGGAACCACAAACAGATGCTTTGAACTAACTAAAAATACTGTAGATACAATGCATTTCAGTACAGAACAGCAGCTCTTACAGCAATTTGAAAAGCAACTTTAAACTTTAAAAAGGTGCAGAATAACCAAATAAATATCACAGTAAACCATCACAGTATAATGAGAATAAGCAATGCAAATACAAAACTGCACATATTTTTTTTTCCTTGGATGGCTTCAGATGCTTACAATATATTGCAATGTGTCTGGTGTCATCACCAAAAGATGAACAGCTCTGGATAAATGAGCCAAGACTCATGCAAACACGAAGGTTATATACACTCAGAAAAAAGCAAGTTTTACACTAACTAAGCCCAAAGGTCAGTCAGGTGCACACACAATGAGCTTTCTACCAGCAATTCCCAGCTCATATAGATGAAATCAGACTTCCCCTGTCACAATAGTGTAGGCTTTGACCATCTTAATATAAAATGACTGGTTTGGAGCCGAAAAATATGCCAAGTGTCTTTAGTAAACCATATTACATCTCCAACAATCTTGCCTTATTGACGGGATCATCATAGGTATCCTAACTTGTTTGAAAATGTAGCAGTATAAGTACTGCCACACAGGAATTCTGTTTCCATACTTACATCACATACCTTAGTATACGCACAATCTGTGCCAAATCTCAGTTTATTTCCATTTGATTTTCCTTTACCCACCAATTTTTAAATTTTTCAGGGAAACATTTTCCCTTAAAGTTTACTACCCTCAGTACTTTCAAGATGAGTCCTCTGGTCAGCCCTCCATCTAACTTCCTTTGGTTAATAACCACCATGAATCTGGGCATTTTACAGTCCTTCCTCCTTGCTCTTACTATTTTTTCCAATTTAGCTTAGCTACGATCTCTTAGTAATCTCACTCCATTTCATTCAGTAGTGCATAATCTTGTATCTCTCTGTCTCTCTCTCTCTCTCTCCATGTTTTCAGAGCATCTCACCTAAGTATTTGTAATCAATATTCAGCCCTTCTTCTATTCCACCTCCAAAGCATTGTTTCTCTATCTCTGACTTTGCCCCACATACCAGCAAGATTTCTTCATTCCACTGATTGAGTTCTTCCCCCAGAAATATTCTTTCTCACTTTTCGCATTTCCTTTAGTTTTGGCAGTTTAGTCTCAGAGCTGAGATATTAATAATAATTCACATACATCCTCACCTCTTCTTAAAGGCTGCACACATTCCCATATCATCCATTTTCAATCTGCTTGGTTTTGTCTCTCCATTAGTCTAATGATGTTTCCCAATAAACAAGCTACTAGGTAATCATCTATCATTAGTGCATCTAAATCACCTATATCTTTTTACCTTCCCAAAAGAACTGCTTCAATATTTGTTTCACCTACCTTATGCACTCCTCTTGTGGACACGTTCAGAATACCTGACCTGGATACAGCAATTGTGGCAGTATACATAACTGTAGAATTAGTACTTTCTGATCAATGTTAAGTCTTGTATTTTTCCATTCTTTAATTGATTTATTACTCTTCCATATAACTTCTTGAATGCTGCCCTCATAAAGTCTTGAACTGTTTTCTTTAGCCATACCCCAAAGTATTTAATTTATTTTTTCCATATTTTCCTTTCTTCACTCCTGTAATTTCTCCTGATTCATACTTATGAATACTGCCTGAGTTTTGGTTTCATTCATCCTGCTTCTTTACTAAAACTACTAATTATGTCCCAAAAGCAAAAACAAACAAACAAAAAAAAAAAACAATGAAACTCTACTAGCTGGCATTACTGTCTGACTGTAGTCATCAGTGATTTATCAAAAAATGAGTCTCTGTCAGTTAGTGCGGAGGATTTAGGCTTTAAGCTCTTAATGAGCTTCTTCCTGAAGTAACGGCTACAGGGTTTGATTATTTCTGCCTTCGTTTGCATACTGAGTGGATTTAAGTAAATCAATTAACCAGCCCCCCCCTAAACACACATATATGCACATCATGAAAAGTAATATCTTATGTAATATTTGGGTAATTAAACAAAAAAAACATACTTCTCCTCTGTCTTGTAAGGAAAAATCCAGAATCCAGTTCAATCCTTGCAACGACAAATAGGCTTTTCTAGAAAGACTGCATACTGGCTTTGACATGCTCTTCTCATTGGCTCAGACTGCACTCTTTTCAGTAGGTCACATGTAAAGCATTTATGCCAGAGTAAGTGAGCAGACCTGACTGCAGTCAAAATGCTGAGCAGACCCAGGTAATCAGATTTTGGGAAACGGGAGGGCACCCTCCCCCAAAGCCATGGATCTTGGGCTACTGTCCCAAATGCCACTAGTATAATTCAACACAGGGTACAGTCTCTAAAAGGTAGGAGCAGAGCTTGTACCACAACAGATGGGTCAGCAGGTGAAATATGTTTATTATATTAATAAGGGCAGTGCCACCAGGTAAAAATCAGGATGATGTTATAGCAACTGAGATCTGGCACTTCAGGGTCACTTAGTTATCAAATACATTACCCAAATGACAGGTATCCAGCTGAAATTCTAGTTTATTGCCACAGTAGATGATATTAGGGATGCAACACTGAAACAGAACAATCCCATGGATTGGTGTATATCGCCATAGCAACCATCTTAAAGGTACTCAATTTTAAGTTATTAGCATCCATTTAATTGCAAATTAATTTCAAGTTTCTAGCAAGATTCTCAATGTTAAATAAATAATCTGAAAGAAGAAAGGTATAGTTGAGTGTCATAAGTAATGCAATGACATTACAGACCACTCCTTTGATAATGTCTCTTTAAGGAAGCATATGCACAGTAAAAAAAAAAAAATAGGTCTAATCTGGAGCCCTTTAGTACACTATTGATGAAGAGGTAGGAGGGAGAATAATTTACCCACAAATCATCTGCTGTATACTGTCAGAGATGTAGGGACAAACCAGTTCAGACTCATATCACTGATGCAACAATAGTGATGAAAGAAATGCAACAAGATCCAGTGAGCTTCTGTGTCTAAACTTGATGGGAAATACAACAGGACTAGAATAGTGTAATACAATAGGTTCTTTGCAATAATGAGATTGTTAGCCATTCTAGACTGTGATGTCTCTGTACCATACCAGCATGAAATACAAATAGGAATGGACTGCTGATGTCACTTTCCCAACAGTAAGGATATAGTTGTGCTTGCATCACCTTCTAAAGGGCTTTGCCAACAGATGGAAGTTTAGACACTGGCCTGTAGTTGTCTAAGTCATCAATTTCTTTCTAGGTACCATTAAGTTCAGATCCCAGCTATGTCTCTCGTATCACCTTCTTTTTACCCAGGCCACCAGAGAGCCCTGAACATGCCTCTTCACGTATAGGGTCTTGCCACTGAGATGAGAAGACATCCTGGTTATTGGGTTTAGTACACAAACAGCCGGGAATGAAAACAAAAAAAAGGCTGGGCTATCATTCTGTAGACAACTGATTTTTATTTTCAGGATAGGCTCTAACTCCCTGACATGCCGGACTTGTGCACTTTCTGTGCAGGGGTGCAATGGGTACTACAAGATGACTGACATGATGCCACGATGATGCATTTGCCTTATCTGGTGTCTGACTCATAATGGCAGCCCAGTGTATCTTTGATCCATGGTCTCTGGTTTCACCACTGGCAAACAATGCAGCACACGTCCACACTGATCTTATGCCTTCCCTTCCTTCTGCCAGAGATAAGTGGACACACCTCCTTCAGTCTTCTCCCTGGTCAGGTCCTCCAGTGCAAGGTCCAATAATTATTAAACTTAAAATAATTAAACTCCGCTACCTGTACCTTATTCAGGACTGTATCCCTGTATACCACATAGCTGATAAGACTGGCTTTTTCTCAGGATGGAAGGGAACACAGCCTTTTAGCACAAATGAACATATGCTCATCATTAGAGAAGCTAAGACTAGCCTGTTAGGGCAAGGTTCCAGTCCATAAGTAGTTGCACACATACTGAAAACTAAATATAAAAATCACAATAAGGTATCAAAAACCTACCCTGCCTTGAGGAAGTCAGAATTTACCTAGGAGTATCTGCCAACTTATGAGAGCATTAACTACTGCTCCTGATCAGACTGAGGCCAGCTTGGTCTTAAATAACTGAGTGGCAAGATTGCCTTCTTCAGAAGACAAAACTTTCTGGGTGATCAGCATGCTGAACTGCATACTCTCCTGTCCACCCAGAAGAGTGCAGCCAGTTGATTTGCTACATTAGACAACTCCCAAATCAAATTGATACACTTCTTATATCTTTGGTATCTTTGTCTGGAATAACAAAAAAAAAAAATGGTTTTCCAAGATGAGCTTCTAGTCAAAGAAAACCGTACAACATCATTTATGCTCTGGCCTTGTCTTGGACATCCTCAGTTCATGTATGTGAAAACCTCATTGTGGGTCATGTGGTATGAAGTGGACTGAGCATGCATAACCACGAGTTAGGATACTCAGAATGTATGTAAGGGCCTTGCAGTATACACAAGCAGGTCCTCTGAATCACAAGCACTGAAGACATGTAGGTGCAAGTACTGTTCAAGACCTACAGGGCCTGAAGCTTGCAGACCAACACTCCTACACTAACCATGACCTTGATAAAAAGGAGGGATAAAATCCAGGACTATTTGACCTTAAATCAAACAAGGGAGTGCTTAAGCTAAGAGATATGTTTCACCACCAAGTATCAGGTCTTGACCCCTAAGATTGAAGACCAAGTCCAAGGTATGACAATGCTAATGACTTGAGTGAAACCACATTCCTTTGTGATAAGGAGGAATGCTTTACAACAGTCACCGTGCCTTCATCATTTCTGATGTTGAAGTAACCCAGGATAAATCACTCGAGTGACATCTAGACTGATAACATAAAAAAATCAATGAATGCTCGAAGAAACATTCTCATACTGCTGTTTGGGTAGGAGATGAGTTACCCATAATTAGTTCCTGTAAACTCAAAGGAGTTGGTGGTCCCATTTTTTTTTTTCATTCCACAGTTCAAAGATAAAGTGATAAAAAAATTCAACCCCATATCCTGAACCAGGGGACATAAATGCCCATACATAGCCAAATTTCCATTATGAAAAACAGATCTGTCTTACATGAGACATCAGATGCAATACATTTTATTTATTTTATTTTACATTTGGTTAGTGGAAAAGCCCAACTGGACATAAGTCCTTTTTCAGCAGAGGCCAGGAGAAAAAAGCTCTGCATGTATTGATGATTAGTAAAGTACAATTTCACAGGGACAGAAGAATAACACTATACATATGACATCAGATAAAAGCTAGGATAATAATGCTTTGGACTGTACATCAGCTACAACTAGGATGAAAATGGTAGAGTAAACAGGAATAAAGATGAAACACCTTACATTTACAATTAAAATAACATTCTGTTTGACCAAGTGTCTATACTTAGAAGAAGCAGTATCTGTCAAGAGGAAGAGAGATGTATGAGGAGTGGAACTTACAAGATAAAGTGAACGTCAACTCTCCGAAAATAAGGGAGTAGAGTTTACCCTAGGTGAGCAAGAAGGAGATGGAGTTAGACTAGACTTGGGAATCACAATTACAAATCCAATTAGCTTGTAGGTGTGTTTTTATAGATTTATTAACCTGAGCTAAGGACATAGCAGCTGTTATATTAGTGGGCAGAGTGTTCCATGTTTTAGTTATAAAATGTGAATAGAGAGAGGCTCCTGCAGGGTTGTTGGCTTTAATGACTTGAAGGAGAGGTTTATTGTTGGACCGTAGAACCCTAGAACTGGAGCAGGATTGAATTAGGTTTTGTAATGCAAGGGTTTTATCAGGGTAGTAAAGAATCTTGTGGGTAAGTATAAGCTGGTTGTAAAGGAGAAAATGGGGAAGTTCAAGCCAGTTGAGTTGTTTAAAGGGCTGAACAGTGGTGAGTTTGATGTGGGCTATTGGTGGTGAACTTTGCAATTTTGTAATAGCAGGCCTCGAGTTTAGTTATATCATTTTTTCTAAGATTGGTGAGGATAGGGTAGTCATATAGAAGTATAGATATGAGATGTGTTTGTGCTATTTTAACCCTGGTGCTGTTTGTGAGAAATTGTTTATTTTTATATAGTGCCCCCAGTTTTTATGTACTTTCTGTATGCTGAGTGAAATGTAAGTGTCAAATTTGAAATTCCGGTCTATTTCAACTCTTTGAAGTTTGGTGTGAGTGACAGGAAAGATAGCTGATTTATTGTTAGAAATGATAGTAAACGTGGATATGGGAGTGGAGTGATTAGTTGGCTGGAATATGAGAAGTTTGGTTTTACTGGGGTTTAGTATTAGTTGAGAGTTGGCAAGCCATTCTTCTACAGAAAGGAAAGAGGCCTGTGTTTTAAGTGGCTGAGGCATGTAGAGTAGAGTTATGGAGGTTGTTAGTAAACAGAGAGAAAAGTAAAGGACCAAGGATGGATCCTTGAGGTGACTGGTAATAGAGAAGACTGTTCTTGCCTCCACTGTGTTGCTTGATGTCTGCCTGTTTGAAACCAGGACATGATGGTTTTGCTAAGATTCAGTTCTGAGAGGAATTTGATGAGCATGTTGGGGTTAACCATAACAAATACCTTAGAGAGATCAAGAAAGACAGCAGAAACACAGTTGCCATTATTTCTGTAATTATTTACTATGTGATTGAATGACATAAGGGCTGTTGTGCTGTGATATGGCCTGAAGCCATGTTGAGTGTTTGTGAGAAGGTTGTGAGTGTTGAGGTAATCCATGATTTG
This sequence comes from Protopterus annectens, assembly GCF_019279795.1. Taxonomy (NCBI): domain Eukaryota; kingdom Metazoa; phylum Chordata; order Ceratodontiformes; family Protopteridae; genus Protopterus; species Protopterus annectens. Next base: position 424,622,524 of record NC_056732.1, read on the forward strand.
TGTGTGTATACACCTCTCCAGTATTTTGGAAAAGGGTGAGAGTATTGCTATTGACCGATAGTTGCTTAACTCTTTTGAGTTACCCCCTTTGTGGAGTCGAATAATGTGAGAAATTTTCCGGATCTCAGGGACTAGATTTTCGGATATTGAATGGTTCATAAGATGGCATCAGCTGCTATCTTCAAAAATTCAGCCTGGAGTTTATCAATGGATAAAGTAGTAAGTTTTAGTGTCCTAAGTTGTTTCTTAATTGTATCATTAGCAACAGGATGGAAGGTAAAGCCATTGTTTGTAACATAGAAATTAGGTGGTTGGTTGGAGGATGGATAGTTATGAGAGTTAGCTAGTGCAAGGATGGATTTGGTGAAGAATTAGTTGAAATGGGTGGCAACATTGACTGTGGTTATGGCTGAAGGTGAAGTACCTGATTTTCCAAGCAGGAGAATGTTGTTAATGGCTGTCCAGAATTTTGGGGTTATTTTGATATTTAGTTTGTATGCTGTGGTAGTAGCTAATTTTGTCTGTTTTGACACATTTCTTTGACTACATTGTTATGCATTGACTTGGTGTTGGAATAAAACACTCTGATCAATGTTACAGGACAACAGTTCCCCCAACTGTCTTAGACGACCTAAGCAATCTATGAGTATATTGTGCAGAGCAGGAAAAGCTCTATGACATACTTCATCCCTTGGCTGTGACCACTTTATGCATTTATTTGTCTTTATTGACCAAGTAAGAGGGTTGTCCTTGGACCCTTTTTTGCCTTGACTTAGGTGCTAAATACAGCTAATATACAGTGTTCAGTTGTTGGAAGAAGTTTTAAAACTTAAGAAATAAAGCCTTTGTATAGGCATATGTAGTGATTTTTACAATGATAATAATTTTAACTTTCTAACCACTATACAGCACTAAGCTGATAATGCTAAGAAATATACCTTTATAACAAATGAAAATACCAGAGAGCATCCACTGAACTTTTATTAAGAATTAGTGCTAGGGTAATGCAAGTTATAAAATTAGAAAGGTAAGAGAAGATACAAAAAGAGAGATGTTAAGCAGTAAAAACAACTTGACAACACATGAAAGGAGGTAGAGTAAACATGCACAAAAGCTATTGACTTGGTTAGTGGTGTGAGTAGACAAGAAGTCAGGAAGTGGTAATGAGTAAGGCATATTCCAGTCTGTATAAGGATATGGATGGCTATGGTGACCATAGCTAGTGGTGTACGATGACTGAATATGGAGTGTGTAGCTCTAAGCTGAGTGTTTGCTTTCATGCTAATAAGATTAGTGCATATTTTGAAATTGAGCAGGGGATAATCCTAGATATTTGAATACTTGTTCCATTTGTTTAACTGTATTGCCTGGTGAAGGTGAAGTGAAAGAGGTTTGCTTTTGGATAGTTTTTGTTAATTTCCAAGTAACAAAGAGGCTGCCCTGGAAGAAATAACTGAGAGGTCATTAGAAATGACCCAGTCACAGATGCTGGAGAATTCTTTTTGATGGTTTCTTTGTATTATACTAAGGGTAGGCCCTGTATTATTTAACATGTGCACAGGGTTATGTTTTGTGTTAGTATTTTAGTACAGAAATAATTTTATATGCAAAGAGAAATGCAAGGGCCATAAAACAGAGCCATGGGGGACATCAGAGCTCAAAGTGTCAGCATCAAGTTTTGGCCTGAGTTGGTTTAAAATATGTTGTTGTTAGGATAGTTTTTTGAGCAAGAAATTGTATTCTGACCAAATGAGAATGCTATCTTAAAAATGAGAAAAGATCACACTTTTTAGTTGTCTCTTTTTCTTACCAGTAAGTATTTTGTGTGTGACTGTGCAGATGGCAGCTATGTTACTGTGATAAGATTGAAAGCCATGGTGTGCATCAGGGAGCAGACTGTATTTTTGAAGGGTTCATAAAGTTGTTCTTATATGATTTTTTTTAATGGTCTTTGGTTATGGGATAGAAAATGGAAATGTTTCATTAATTATGGATGATTGATGGAGAGATTTGTTAGAAACTGGAATTTTGAGGGTGCTTTTCAATTGTGTGGTGTATCCTCGGACTCCTTATAAGGATGTAAGGGTAGACTCAAATAAAAGAATAAAAAAAAAATAACTGCATCATCACAAAAAGACAAAGTCAAATCAACAATGAGACCATAATAAGAATGACCTGTTTACAGAATTCAGCTTGGGGAATCAAGAACTATTAGCAGTACATTCCACAGAACAGAGCAAATTCCTGGCTTAGTTCCAAGCCCATTTAAAGTGGTTGAAAGGCTAGATGAAGTGAATTATAAAGTTAGACAACCAAGAAAGAGACAGCAAAGGGCAAATCTATCACACTAATATACTAAAGCTGTGGAAAGTAGAAAAAGCTATACTTAGCTGACAGGCTAAACTTGATACAGGAGAGACCAGAGACTCTCTTCTTGAAATGCTAGAAATTGTTTGTTGAGAAATAAAGGAGTATTCTCAGAAATGCTAAGGAGGGCTAAAAATGACAGAACATAACAAAAAGACAACACCTGTAGTGAAGGTTAGTCTGAAGCCTTCAGAGTACCAGAGTCTCTCAATTAGCAAGATAAGAAGTACAAAATATGTTCAAATTACTCCTCCCTCACTGTCCATGCCTCTTTTAGTCTCTTCTGTAATTCCACTCTGTCACTGTTTCTGTCTTTCTCTCTCATCCTATTTTTCACCACTCCTCCTGACCGTCTCACCTTGTGGTTTCTCTCCAACAACTCACCTGAATGAATTGTTGATTGTTTTTTGAGCCAGTATTCACCTTGCCTGGGCCATCCCACTCTGCTGCGTTCTGGCTCACTCAGCTCTCTTACTCTACACCCATTCCCACACACCCCTAAATCAATTACATTTATACTTAGCTAAACCCCCCCATCCAAAACCATCAACCAATAAAAATCACCTAGCCAGTCATCTTATCTCTCATCAATCACTAACACTCTTACTAGTTTCTCAGACCCTGCCTTGTCACACCTAAATAGCCACAACCACTAATCACTAAATATTCCTAACTCACTGCCACTACTACTTTCGTACTTCCTCTCTCACAGTTCTTTACTCAATCCACTATGTCTTGTACCATTTCTCCTCTCTTCTTTCTCCTCCCCCTGGCCTTATGTCTCTGTATTCTAATTCACTTAATATTACTACACATTATCTTCACACCACTCAGGACTGATTCTATAACTTATTCCCAATCCTGACCTCTCTCTAGCTACTCTGACATATCCCACAGTCTATTCACACCAAACACACTTCTTTTCTTCTTCTTCTTTCGGCTGCTCCTGTTAGGGGTCGCCACAGCGGATCATCTGTTTCCATTTCTTCCTGTCCTCTGCATCTTGCTCTGTCACACCAACCATCTGTATGTCCTCTCTCACCACATCCATAAACCTTATCTTAGGCCTTCCTCTTTTCCTCTTACCTGGCAGCTTCATCCTTAGCATCCTTTTCCCAATATACCTATCATCCCTCCTCAGCACATGTCCAAACCAATGTATTCTTGCCTCTCTGGCTTTGTCTCTAAACCTTCCAACCTGGGCTGACCCTCTAATATACTTACTCCTAATCCTGTCCACTCTCGTCACACCTAGTGCAAATCTTAACATCTTTAACTCTGCCACGTCCAGCTCTGACTCCTGCCTTTTTTCATTGTCACTGTCTCCAACCCATATAACATAGCTGGTCTCACTACCCTCTTGTAGACCTTCCCTTTCACTCTTTACTGATACTTGTCTGTCACAAATCACTCCTGACACTCTTCTCCACCCACTCCATCCTGCCTGTACTCTCTTCTTCACCTCTCTTTCACACTCACCATTATCTGAACTGTTGATCCCAAGTATTTCAACTGATCCAGCTTCACCAGCTCTACTCCCTGCATCCTCACCATTCCTCTATCCTCCCTCTCTTTCACACACATATATTGTGTCTTAGTCCTTCTGACCATCATTCCTCTTCTCTCTAGAGCATATCTCCCCCTCTACAGGGTCTCGTCTACCTGTTCCCTACTCTCACTACAGATCACAATGTCATCTGCAAACATCATAGACCATGGGGACTCCTGTCTGATCTTGTCTGTCAACTTGTCCATCACCATTGCAAATAAGAAAGGGCTCAGAGCTGATCCTTGATGTAATCCCACCTCCACCTTAAATGCATCTGTCACTCCCACCGCAGACCCCACCACTGTCACACTACCCTCGTACATATCCTGTACCACTCTTACATACTTCTCTGACACTTCCGACTTCCTCATAAAATACCACAACTCCTCTCTAGGCATCCTGTCATATGCTTTCTCTATGTTCACAAAGACACAATGCAACTCCTTCTGACCTTCTCTGTACTTCTCCATCAACACTCTCAGAGCAAACATCACATCTGTAGTGCTCTTTCCTGTCATGAAACCATACTGCTGATCACTAATCATCACCGCCCTTCTTAACCTAGCTTCCACTACTCTTTCCCATAACTTCATGCTGTGACTGATCAATTTAATCCCTCTGTAGTTACTACAGCTCTGCACATCACCCTTATTCTTAAAAATCGGTACAAAAACACTTTTTCTCCATTCTTCAGGCATCCTCTCACTTTCCAAGATTTCATTAAACAATCTAGTTAAAAACTCCACTGCCATTTTACCTAAACACCTCCATGCTTCCACAGGTATGTCATCTGGACCAACAGCCTTTTCATTCTTCATCTTCTTCATAGCTATCCTTACTTCCTCCTTGCTAATCCACTGCACTTCATGATTCACTATCCATACATCATCCAACCTTCTCTCCCTCTCATTCTCTTTATTCATCAGCCCCTCAAAGTACTCTTTCCATCTGCTCAAAACACTCTCCTCGCTTGTGAGTACATTTCCCTTATTATCCTTTATCACCCTTATCTGCTGCACATCTTTACTAGCTCGGTCCCTCTGGCTAGCCAATAGGTGCAGGTCCTTTTCCCCCTCCTTAGTGTCCAACCTTTCATACAACTCTTTATACACCTTATCCTTAGCCTTCGCCACCTCTCTATTTGCCATGCACCCCATCTCCTTATACTCCTGTCTACTTTCTTCATCTCTCTAACAATTCCACTTGTTCTTCACCAACCTCTTTCTCTGTATACTCTCCTGTACTTCATTTCACCACCAGGTCTCCTTGTCCTCCTTCCTCTTTCCAGATGTTACACCAAGCACCTTTCTAGCCATCTCCCTTACTAGATCTGCTGTAGTTACCCAGCTATTCAGTAACTACCAAACACACTACTATATGCCAAATGCAGGTTACTTCCTCTAGGGAATGTTACCCAAAACAACATACCAGTCAACAAATGCCCTAAAAGAATTCGGCCATCCCTCACCTCACCTATCCTCATATGCAGTCCAAGCTATGCCAGTGTGGGGACATCCACCCAAACCTAGGACCTGAGCCATCTACTTCCAGCCCTTCTAACTCATGCAAAACACTTATGATTACAAGCCTTAACCTGCAAAGTGTAAGAAACAAAATATCAACATTGCATGCCTGGATGACACTCAATAAACCAGACATAATAGCAGCAACCTAAACTTGGTTGAAACCATTCATAAAAGACACTGAATTACTTCAGGATACAATTGTCTTAGAGCTGGCAGACCACACAAAAGAGGGGCAGGTATTGCTATACTCCACCCAAGTGCCTACTCTATAGTTCCTTACTCTAATCCATTTCCACAATTTGTCACAGCAGAGGTATTATCATTCTTAAGATTGAATAATTCCAAGAATCTCTGCATCACAGCTATTTACATTCCCCAGACAATAATAATTCCCTGCTAGAAGACATTCTTGACTGGGTGTCAAACAATATAAAAAATGAAAAATTATCCTTGATGATATAAACATAAACTAGTCAGATAATGTCAAATCAATCACCTCAACTTAATATCAATCTCTTTAACTTCACTCAACTAATTACAGACATAACCAGACCCAACAAAAACAAAGATGGTGGCTCAGCACTTGACTGAATATTAGTCTCTGACCCAACCAAAATCTCAGCAGCAGGCACTCTTTCCTAAGGCATTGGTGACAACCTCCCAGGCGATATACTATGCAAAAACACCCCAACACTATGACAGCATCAATATAAATTTGCAAGAAATGTAGTTAATTTCAACCTAGCTCATTTGTAATGTACTAAAATTCCTTCCCCTCGATGAAGCTGTTGAATTCCTCAACTGCTTTTCTGGACATCCTAAATAATCACGTCCCAATAAGGCAAAAGAGAGTAAAAACTAGTCATGCCATATGGCTCACTAGATCTACCAAACATATCATGGCCGATAGAGACAAAGCATGAAAAAAATGGCATATAACCAAAAATCCCTCTGACCTACTACAATTCAGGCAGCTTCACAATCAAGCAAAATAGCTAGTCAACAATGACAAAAAAGCACATTACCTTGGCCTGCAAAAGAATTATAAACAAATCTCCCCAAAATTTTGGAATTCTATTTCATCTCTACTAAACCTCAGCTCTAAAAACAGCCCCTGTCCACATCCAGATAAAACACTTAGTGAAATAGCCTCCTTCTTCATCACTCATTTCATCAATGCAATATCAAGCCTTGCAGCAACCTTTCCCCAAACCAATAGTGACAGTAACTCCCAACCATCTAAGCCCAGTTCACAAAATACTATCTCCTCCATCCCACCTTTTTCTTCTCTCCTATACCCACATTCACTATCAAACAACTGCTTATAAAACTGAAACCATGGTCTAACTCTACAGAGAACCTACCCCCCAGAATACCTCCAGACATCTGCAAAAAAACATTGCCTATCCTGTAAGCATACTCATTAAATGATCTATGTAGGAGGCCTACATACCTACTATCTGGAAGAAATCTTAAATTCTACCCCTCCACAAAGGCTGCAGCAACACAGATATTTCAAATTTTTGACCTATTGCTATTCTTCCCCCTCTTTCTAAAATTTTGGAGAACTGCATCCATAATCAACTTCTCAGTTATCTACTTCAAAATCAGTTTATTTCCCCCACTCACCATGGTTTCAGGCCAGGCCAGGCCATAGCACAACTACTGCTCTTATATATTTGTTGGATACAGTCAATCGAGTTCAAGATACATGCAAAATTGTATCTTCACTCTTTCTTGACCTCTCTAAAGCCTTCAATACTATCTCCCACCCTCTGCTACTCACAAAACTCTCTAACCTTGGCATCTCCCTCTCAACCCTAGATTGGTTTACCAGCTATCTAATCAATAGACAACAATCTATTAAATGGCAAAACTCTTTCTCTCCTTTCGTTGAACCATCCACAGGTGTTCCCCAAAGTTCTATACTAAGTCCTCTACTCTTCAATATTTTCACGAATGACTTCTACTCTAATCTCATTAATGGTACAGTAGCTCAATATGCAGATGACTCTACTTGGTCGGCTAATTCTATGAACAAACTAATGCATAATACTCAAAATGCTTTCACCTCCACTGAAACATGGATGACAAATAACAAACTTTCTCTAAATCACCCCAAAAAACAAACTGCTGTCATTCACCCTCCATAAATATTTATCATATACTCTCAAAACAAAACCACTATAGAAGTAGTACTTAATACAAAACTACTGGGAGTCATCTTGGATGAAAACCTTACTTTTGATTTCTCTATCCATACCTCTATCAAAAAGACACAGCAAAAACTAAGATCCCTCTATAGAAATACAAATATTCTTAACAGCTCTACCAAAGAAACTCTTGCTGTATCTTCCTCCTCCCCTCACTCCTATATGGTGCTCCACTCCAGACCAATATCCAGCTATCCTAAAATATAAGCTAGAATCCTGCTACAATAAAATCACCAAATTCACAGCCAATGCCAAGTAATCATCCCAGCACTGCTCTTCCTTACAATCATTCATCTCCCACATCACCTAACTTACCTGCAACTAACCACAGCACATGAAATTATTTACAATCCATCAGACTGCCCAGCCCTATCTCCAGTCCTAACTCACTACCACCCAAATAGATCACTCAGATCTGAAAACCAACATCCCCTGCAAGTTGACAAACAAACTCCCAGCAAGTCAAATGCTCTACTCCTTCCCTATCGCCAAAGTATGGAATGTACTCTCACTAGCTATTAGGACTACCAGTAACATCTCCTCCTTCAAATCAGCTCTGAAGCAAAATCTCTCCTCTCTCTGGCACTGTAGAATAGATGCTCTAACTTCCATCTTCGTAAGACTTGTCTCCTCTTCCTTACATCCTATCACCTTTTTTCTCTACTTCCATCTTGCAAAACCTTGATTCCTATTACTTCTTCACAGTCATCACTCCTAGCACCAATCTCTCCCTACTTCTTGTACATATACCTTCTAATTTTACATCAACGTCTACACTCATAATTGAGTGCATTCTAGAGTATACACTCACTTTAGAATGTATTAGAACATGTACCTTGGATTTACTTCAATGCCTTGTGCTTATATATTATCTCTCTGTACCACCTATATTTTCATAATGTATCTTTTTTGTATCTATACTGACTGTTATAACTATGTTTTTTGTTGATACAAACTGTTCCAAAATTAGATAATGTTATACTAACTGTTTTTTGTGAAGCTTTTCTCCCCAGGCCTCCACTAAAAATAGGTTCTTCTTGGCCCAGTGGACTTTCCTGGTAAACAAATGCTAATCAATCAATAAATAAATTAATAAATAAATAACAGAAAAAAACACAGAGTATGTGGAGAATCACAATACTGTCAACTCATAAACCTGTCAGAATATAAGATTCGCAAATGATGTTAGAGAACTGAAGAGCGTTTCAAAGTTTGACAGCTATCTTATGCAAAGAATTGATGAGCTAATAGAGAACCCTGGAAAAGCAAGATACGCAGCAGCATTAGTACTGATAGATACCACTTCCACCCTGTCACTTGTCTCTTTCTAATATAGATGATGAACAGATGGGTTAGTTTGATTAGACACATCAGGATGGGTAGAAGCATTACAAAATATAAACAAACTGATTAACAGATAGACTACAAAGGCATACACGCTTACATTTCAACAGCTGACTACAAAATGGCAGTCAGGCTCACATGTGCTCAGTATTTATACAGTTGTGCAAGCTCTTAGATAGCTTATTAAAGCTGTACACACACTGATCTATGTCCTCCCTCTTAAATAGATTGCCCTTACTTGAAAATAACCTTGGAATTAGACATGCATTACTGTAGGTTCATAGGTTCATAGGTAGGTACTAGGTTATTGGTCCTAGAGCCTATACAAGCCTAGCCAAGAAGGTACCCTGGCTTTCGTCACCCAAGAAAATTATTTTCCTGTGCCCTTGTCGAGCAGAGACACAGAGGTGATTCCGGGGTGAATTTCCTATTTCCCATCCAATCATCAAGATTTTTCTTGGAGAGTGCTAATGAAGACCTTTGTTTCATATAGATAGGTAGTTTGTTCCAGAGTATGGGAAGTCTCTGGGACAGGAATCTATCCCTCCAGCATGTTCTGTTTATTGTGGTGACAAGGTTTAGGTCCCTAGAGTGTGTAGCTCAGAGGGATTGGGATTTCCTAGCTTTGTATATTAGGCTGAGATCGCCTCTGAGTAGGCGATAGGCAACAGAGTAAAGCTGGAGTTTTTTGAGACAGTCTGCATAGGGCATCTGTTTGAGGCCGGCAATCCTCTTTGTGAGGTATTTCAGTGGCCTTTCCAGTTGTTGTAGGTGTCTTGTGAGGTACATACCAAAAGCAAAGTTGTACTCTCTAATGGGTCTAATGAGTGACAAGTAGAGGGGAGCAATGACCTCTTTTTTCCTGGATGAGAAACCTTTTATGATGAGGTGTGCCATGTAGAAGGATGTCCTGACTACTGTGATGATGTGATTATCAAAAGAGAGACTACTGTCCACCTATGTCCCAAGGTCCCTTATCACACTTTCGGTGTTAAGTAGACTACCACATATGTGGTAGCTCATGAGTACAGAGTTTTTACCAAAGGGGATGACAATGCAATTTTTGGCATTGAGCTTGAGGCCATGGCTTTGACACCAGGTATCTGTATCAGTGAGGCCCTTTTGTAGGATGTCCACATCATTAGGAGTTTCAGTTATGGCTCCTAGTATGCAGTCATCTGCAAACTTCATTAGCCAAAGACCTTCTGTGTTAGCCTGTACTTCAGAAAAGTAGATACCAAACAGGAGAGGACCCAGGACTGAACTCTGTGGTACTCCACTTGTCTCTGGTCTGAGGTCGGATTTGGAGTCTGCTACTTTCACATTGTGGGTTCTGTCAGTGAGGCAGTTGGCAACCCATCTTGCGACATAGGGATCTATACCTAGTTTAGTGAGTTTATCTATAATTCCAGAGTGGGGGATGGTGTCAAAATCCTTGGCGAAATCTAAATAGGCTGTGTGAACCACCTTACCCTCATCTACGGCTTTGGTGACTGCTTCAAAGAAGTAAATCAGGTTTAGGAGACATGACCTGCCTTTCACAAACTCAAAATGGGTGGGGTCCAGAGTTTGAATATTACCAATGTCTTTGTTTTTAAGTTCCATGATGATACATTCCATGGCCTTGCAGACCAGGCTCGTTAGGCTAATGGGGCAGTAGTTCCATGGTGGCTCCCCCTTTGTGGAGTGGGATGATCATTGCTGTGCACCATTCAGTGGGCACAAAGCCTGAGGTGAGGTTATGATTGAACATGGTGCTTAGGTGGAGTGACAGTTCATTCTGTAGCTCATATAGAATGCAGCCTGGGATGTTGTCAGGTCCCATGGATGCTGTGATCTTGGCTTTGGAGAGTGTGTTTTTTACCTGTGCATCCGTGATTACAGGAACTTTGAATTTTTCCCGTATAGAGATGGGCCCTTTAGGGGGTGGGGGGGTAAAGTTAGCACTGAACCTATCTGCCAGGATGTTAGCAATATCAGTTGGTTCTGTATATTTAGTGCCATTGTGCTGTAACTCAGAGCAGATCTGAGTGTTGCCATTCAGATTCTTGACATAGCTATAGAATGCTTTGTGGTTGTCTTTAGAATAAGTGGTGATTTTGTTTTCATAACTAGCTTTGGAGGATTTTATGAGGGATCTCAGCTTCTTACTAAGGCTGACCAGGGAATTCTTCCTTTCAAGGGATTTTACTCATTTTTGCAACAGTTTCTTTCTTCTGTTGTAGAATTTGTTTATGGCAGGGGACTACCAGATTGCCTTCCTTTTTTTGGAGGCTAGCATCTTGGTTCTTTTAGGGATAGCATGATCCATGCACTCAAGTAAGTACTTATAAAGTCCATTTGTGTAGGATTCAGCAGTCGTACCTCTATTGTCCATCTGCATGGGTGTCGTGAAGTTTGCCACTTCTGTGTTAAGAAGAGTGAAGTTGGCTTTGGATAAAATTTTTACAGTGATTTCCCTAATGGGGGGGGGGGGGGGGGGGCAGGATGTGGATGTCTTGGCTGATTAGCTTGTGGTTGGATCTGACCAACAAGGAATTGACCTCTGGTGTGGAACACCGGTCGCCGATGTTGGTTATGACTAGGTCTAAGATATTGCTGCCCCTGGTGAGGGTGTAGATATGTTGATCCAAGGCATTGGAATTTATGAATTCTAGAAAACATTGAGCAAAAGAGTTGGTACATGAGTAGTTTTCCCAGTTAATGGTGGGGTAGTTGAAATCACCCATTATTAGGGTGTTGGGTTGTACCCTAATATAGACATTAGAAAAAATACAACGTTCATGTCCAAGTTGCCATATATTTATAACATGGTCTGAAGATGTGACCTGATCTAGTAACAAAGTAATCAGAATTGGGTTTAGCAACAGGGACAGTCTTCAGTGAACAAATCATATCAGGAACTTCTGGATTCCTCATAGGAATGGGAATATTCTCTGGAACTTCCTCTGGAACATGAACACTAGATAACTCACTTTGAGGTAAAGAGTCTTTCTCACAAGAAATTAATACATAAATGTTAAGGTCCAGATTGAGAAAGATGCCACAGATTTGGGAATATCCTGGTACTGGGTGGGACAGGACACCACATATATGGGTGTGGTACATCTGGCGTTTATTCAGTGGGCACATGATTAATAGTAATGCACTGAAAGAGTAGCAAAAAGTCTAGCTTAGAGTTTGCAGCAGTACCATGAAAGGTTAGATTGAATACTATTATCCCAATATTCCAGTTTTACTCTTTACACAGTTTCACAATATGTGTTGATTGTGGAAATAAAAGTAGAACCTGGCTAGGCTTATAAGGGCCCTAGGGCCATTAGACTAGTAACTGCTTATGATCCTATGAAGCCCCTTAACTGAGTTAAACCTGAGTAGTTGATAAAAAGGCAGTTCAAAGAACAAAATGGAGTGGTTAAAAGAGGATTGTTGCTTCAATTTCCAATACAGTTTGTGGTTCAGTGCTCTGTGGCAGCTAAGAAGTGTTAACAAGTTTCAGAGGGTAAGTACAGTAGATCCTTTATTAATGGCACACAAAAAAGTGTTACAGTAAGAGCAATATAGCATGAATCACTACATTTGTCATGCAGAATTACTGATTTAACAATTTGCAGGTATAACATGTGGCATCAGTTTTTGTGGGGTATTTGAATGGGCAATGGTTTGCAGAGTTCTGATTTAAGGAATAGTAATGAGTACAGTCTGGCATCTATCCAGCTGTGGCAGTACACATGAGGGTGAAAGAGTTACAGGAAAAGCACAGTATGTTTTGGGGTACATTATGAGAATAGTCAGGTAGTCATGTAAGCACATGGGGCAGGAGATACTAGCAACACAGGGCAAGTAAAGACTTTTCAGGATTTTATTTATTTAAGTGTATTGTGTTTATATCTGTTTACCAGGGTAGAACACTGATCATAAATGACCAATGGAGGTTCAGTCTAGGTTATGTATTAGCAAAACCAAGAATTCTACATCAGCTTGGCATTAACAAATGAAATACATGAATATAAAAAACTGTAGGTATACACAGAGGTAAAAATATAATACATGAATACAGGAAACTGCATTTATATGGATGTTGACATAACTATTGCAATCAAACAGATGCTTTAAAAGCAAAAAAAAAAAAGCGGGGGTAGGAAGGCGAAAGGGACAAAGAAGGGGAGTTACAGTGTAAGCTTCAGATGGGGAGGAGAGATGGGTTAAAGAGTAAGCTTGAGAGTAAGGCTTAATTGAAAATAGAACAAATGGAAGATGAAGAAGAGACAAAAAAGGCAGTTTGTTCTGAAATGCAGGCAGCACAACATAACATTCAGAGCACAACATATTCTATGAGGGAGAATGCTATTGCTGACTCACTTTCTCATTTTCAGTGGGACAGGTTCAGGCAATTGTTGCCAGCAGCAGACAGTGCCTTACAGGATTTCACAACAACTTTGGGATATGATAAAAAATGGATATGAGGCATGACAGTGAAAGCACTGCATTCAACTACATGAGTACAGTACAAGAAATGTATTATCCATTTTATAGAAACAAGGACTGATGCAGGGTTGCAAGTAAAATGGCCATTACCTATATCACAGCTATTGTTACATTTTTAGTTTAAAAAATTTGAGAATGTCTAGTTGAAGTCCTGATGCACACTTGGCAACAATTAGTTTGTACAAAGGGTGCGAGAGTGGCAGGACACCATGCAAGCATTTGCAATAGAAAGATGCTCCAATGCTGGGCAAGAATGGAGGTCAAAAGAGCAGATGTGCATCAGCCGATCAGGCTGAGTACTTTTGCATGGCTGTGGGGAGTTATGGGAGAGGTATTTAGTTTGGAGTATGAACTGTGGCTGTTTTGCAAAGCACACCCAATAGCATTTTGTGGTGTGCTCCAGATATCTGAGATAGTGCAGGTCAGTGAGAGTGACAAACCTCCATGGGTTCTAAGGCTCAATAATATTAAGCTGGAAGTTGACAGGGTAGGGGTTTTGGTGAGGAAGAGTAAAATGGATTAGCTAAGAAAAGGAGTATGGCTGAAGCTCGAGCCTCCAAAGGATGCAGGGTGAGATATAGTTAGATGGATTAAGAAATGACAGGTGGTGCATCGGCCTGGTGACACACCATTCTTGTGTCAAAGACAATGTGCTCCTTTATCTAGTTACCAATTCAGGGAAGTCATGTAAAAATCCACAGTAAGGTTGGGTCTTGATATCAGCAAGTTATCAGCTCATTTCTTCAGAAGAGGAGCTGCATCACATGCCCACGTAAAGTAGCATCAGAAATTGAGGTACTGAACTTAGGTCAGAGATTGCAAGCTTAGAGAAGATAGGTCAGATCATGATGACTAATCTGCATTCTCTTTTGTAGGTATCATAAAGCAGCTGATAGAGCTATGGATTCTGCCGCATTCTTTCATGTACCATACGTCCAGAGAATTGGGAGAATCTGGGGAGAACCTGGCTTTCAAAGAGGAAGAAATGTGGGTTTCTTGGCTGGGAAGGAGAGGAATGCAAAGCTGACCCCTACTGGTAGCTTTAACAGAGTATTCTGAGTCATTACCCGAGCCAAGTATAATTGCATTACATATAGGGGGGTAATGTGACAAGCATTGTTGGACCTCAAAAAATAAAATTTGTCAATGGTCCAGGCAGATTAGACAGATATGGCTGAACATTAAGTTTGTGTGGTCAAACATAATTCCAACTCCAAGACATAATTCCAAGACCAGTCTGGCATGGAACAAATAATTTCAGAGCAGTGGAAGGGGCTAGGAAGTTCACCAACAGATTTGTTACACAAAGTTGACCAACAGATTTGTTACACAACAGGTAAGAGAACTAGGGTGCTGGGAACTGGACCACACTAATATCAGTTTACCAGACCTGTACAGAAGTGATGGAGTTCACTTGTCACATTCAGGAACAAAGTTATTTATATGAAACCTTAATGGAATTGCAAAGTTGACAGATGTCCTTGGGGGGAATGATGGCATGAATAACAAGCTATCTTCCTGTGGTGGAAGGGCAGACTTGGAAGACTAAAACTGCAAAGGAGTGTGCTGGTCTGGGGAGGGGTGCAGACTCAGAAAGCTTGGCCTTTCTCTGGGTGGGCTGCCCCATGGTGTTGCTGAAACCTTGGGGGCCACAGCCTGGAGTCCCACAAGTGGCAGATCTTGTTCAGCCTCTGATATCTGACTGAATTGTGAAAGGGGATTGTTGGTGTTTGGCTGTAGATCCCTTCGGCCATTGGTATTGTTTGATCATTTACAGGGACTGCAGTGGTATGTTGTGGCCTGGCTGATTTGACTTGCTTCCAGGTTTTGCCCTATGCACACATCTGAATATTCTTAGTTAACACTGATTGGTCTGATTGGCATTGACTTCTGATCTGTCACTGATTTGATACATAATTCAATCTGATTAGCATAATAAATGGCATTCATATCACGCTATCAAAAGATGAAAGTAGCGAACACTATTTAATCGAACCTAAAATATCTAAAGCACATAATATCGAACATTCAGAACAGCACATTTTTTCTTTGGGAAAAAAAATCACTATTCCGAAACACATACACACAAAACAAGCACACCTACAAAACATCAATCCACACACATACACTTACAACTACAACTAACCCTAGACTTAACTGTGCATACACTATCTATCCACTTACCTTAACCAAAACCCTAACCCTAAGGTCCGTCACTATCGCACACACACACCTAACCCGCGCCCTAACCCTAACTCACTTAACATGCCCCAACCCTAATTCAGCTAACCCGTGCCCTAACCTTAACTCACCTAACCCGCACCCTAACCCTAACTCACCTAACCCGCACCCTAACCCTAACGACCACACAATCGCACACTTACCTGAACCTGACCCGTAACTTTCCACCACAGTGCTGAAAATAGCAAAGCCACAGAACCAGCCAACCGAATTCTTTTCCTAGGAAAGAATTTGGTGTTCTGCAGCTTCGCTATTTTTAGCGTTCACTCAAAACAGGTTGATATTAGAACATTCGAAGTTTTAAAACTTCGATGTTCTGATATAGACCCTAATAAATGTATAGCTGTGGCCATTTTTTTCCAAGCAAATATGTGATGTGGTTTGTTAAATGATGTGAAAGTTTATTTTAATCGAAAAGCAATAGCACACATGGAGTTACTGAGTGTAGTGTTAAACAATGCATGTTAATATTAGACAACACAGTAACATGCATAACACTCCCTGCTACAATCCATGCTATACTGAAAGCCTGTATACATGTCTGAGACTCTGTGCTTGTGTGTGACTTTGCAAGCAAAGCATTGTAAAACAGTATTGTCTAATACTGGTAAAGTATTGCCAGGACAAAACTACAAAAAAGCAGCATGAAAAAAGTTAGCCTAAGAAATATGACCTCAAATTATTCACTGTTATTCTATCATGAAACAGTTGTAAACTTCTAAGTATATAAAGTGTGAAATAGCATTTTTAGTGTTAAGGAAACATGGCAACTTGTAAACAGTTGTTTTACTTTATATACAAAATAGCATGTGAAGTAGCCTGATGTGCTGAAGAGCATAATAAATATCATTAAAAGGGACTTATAAGGAGATCTTTGGTCATATTCACAAAAGCAGCACTTGGTTGGTTAAGGTGCAATGTATGACACCTTTTCAGGTTACTCTTCTTAAACCAGTATGGATGCCCACTTTGTAGAATGCCTCTCATTATTGAAGGATACCTGCAAATGTTTCCATATAAATCCCAAAACCCCATTGTCCTGCCAGCATCACCAGCACCATTTACTAAATCTTTCCCACAATGCTAAACTTGTCAACCACCAGGGAAAGGACTACTTAAAGAATACATAAAATTCTGTAAGCCCACAAGATGATGGCAATATTCCCTATAGCTTCTTCCTCCTGACATGTTCCAAGACTAGTAGTAGAAAGGAATGCATGAATCAGTAGGGAACAATGGGTGACTTGAATGCACATATTGGGACAGACAGAACAGGATATGAGAACTGCCTGGCTCCATATGGGTGGAACAACAGGAATAAAAAAAGAGAGGCCATTCCAGACTTATGTTTGGCAAATGGCTTGATAGTAGCCAACACATGGTTCAGAAAAAGAGACAGTCACAAGATCACATATACTGTAACAGTGGCCAACATGCAACTCAGGCAGACTTCCTCCTAGAAAGGAAAGGCGCTGTATTAGAATCAGTGATTGCAAAGTCATTCCCAGTAAAACAGCTGCCCCACAGCATAAACCACTGGTTGACACAATTAGCTGCAAGCCGTACATAGAGAAGGTTCTAAGGTCAACAGAAAAAAGGCTGAAGACCTGATAGTTGACTGGAGAGAAAGTCCAAAAGTTCAAGGAGATACTCAGGGCTCTAGCATGTCAAGAATAGGAGGAAATAGGGGGAGCTGAAAAAGAATGGCAGCACCTCAAAACATTGTGTGTGAGGACTACAGAACAGACATGTGTCCAAGTCAGGTATGGAGATAACATACATAAGGAAAGCTGGTGATGGAATGCAGAAGTCCAGGAAGTGATCAAAAAAAAAAAAAGAAGTAGTGCAGGAAAAAGTGGGAGATAAAAAAGAGACAGACCAGGCTAGGAAGGAATACAGGTTGGCTAACAAAAAAGCTAAGAAAGGAGTTAACATAGCAAAGAATAGGGTGGACAGGTGATCCACTGTGGCGACCCCTAACCGAAAAAAGCCGAAAGAAGATGAAGGGCATTGGAGGTACTCTACCAGCTTCTAGAAAGTGAGTCAGTAGGTGGCACAAATAAACCAGCTTTCAAACAAATTAGGTAGCAAGGCAAACACAGAATGATAAAGAAGATAGTCAGGCACCATTCATAAGGGATGTCAGAAACAACCTGCTCACCAGTCCACAGGATATCACAGTCAGATGGCAGGAGTATTTCCAGCAGTTTCCAAATGAAGAAAACCCCACAGAAGCTGTATTGCCCCAGACACAGTGTACAATGAGAGAAGAAAAGGAGCCCACCCTAGAAGAAGTAAGAATAGCACTAAAGCAAATGAAGTCAGGGAAAGCACAGGCTCAGATGAGGTCACAGCAGATATGATAAAAATGCTGGATGAGATAGGGGGGAAATGGCTCCTGAGGGTGCTCATAGCAGGATGGCAAGGAAGGCATATCCCAGATGACTAGAGAATAAGCATAATAACTTGAGAGACAGTCAGAGAAGCTCCAAGTGAAACCACATACCACTTCGTAAAAAATAAAAAAACAACTTTTATTGAACCAATGGACTGAGCACTTTCATCTGGTTATATCCTAGACTTCATCAGAATCAATAAATTACACAAGTAAACCATTTAAATATATCCATAATACAATCACCTGACCCTACCTGGCCAATCAAACACTAATCAAATGTTCAGCAACTTTTGAAATATACTTAAAAAAAAATAACATGTATAAAATACAACATGAAAATATATCCAACTACTGAAAATTATTGCAATCAATACAATATTGTCAATAACAGCTTAAAAATGTGATTATAAAATATTTTTACAGAAGTTCGTGAGAAGAGGGATAGGTTGATTTTTAGACCACTCCTAAGGCCAGAATTGGACAGTGTCGGTGAAGGTGCATTAAATGAGTTGTCCACAACCCAAGAGTTTTCCCATACTTTTATTACCACATATTCTATTGAACATCTTGATTTGTTACATATTCTAAAAAAGAATTGGGGTATTTTTTCCTGTTTTGATGGTATATCGGATTATGCTGGAAAGGAACCCTGTGAGTTTATAGGAAAGGGAAGACTATAAAAAAATTTTTGGAAAATGAAGAGATTCCCATTTTTAACAGACGTTTGAGGAGGAATGGAACCTTTAAATGTGGGTTGTGTTCGCAATGCACCCACATTTGGGTCAGTGGCACTTTCTTGATCAATGGCCTTTTGATCAAGCCCATTTTCCATTGTAATTGTGATATTAGAAGCACTGTATATATAGCTCAGTACCAACAATGTTTAGGTTTTTATGTGGGCAAAACTCAAAGGCAATTTCGAGATCGTATATATGAACATACATTAGATATCAAAGATTCTAGACCTAAAAAAACGTCCTGGTCAAACATGTTGGCAAATATTTTGGACATCAATTTTTACTTTTTGGGGTTGAAGTAGTTTATAAAGATCTCAGGGGGGGGCCCTTGAATAGACCTTTTAGATACCAAGGAATTAATCTGGCAGATCAAATTGCAGGCTCATATACCCCCGGGGCTCAATGACCAGTTAAGTATTAAGAGTATCCTGAAGCTTAGATCATATGTTATATAAGTTTTATAATCACATTTTTAAGCTGTTATTGACAATATTGTATTGATCGCAATAATTTTCAATAGTTGAATGTATTTTCATATTGTATTTTATACGTGTTATTATTGTTTTTTTAAGTCTATTTCAAAAGTCTCTCAACATTTGATTAGTGTTTGATTGGCTACGTCAGGTCAGGTGATTGTATTACAGATATATTTAAATGGTTTACTTGTGTAATTTATTGATTCTGATGAAGTCTAGGATATAACCAGACAAGAGCGCTCAGTCCATTGGTTCAACAAAAGTTGTTTTTTAATTTTTACGAAGTGGTGTGTGGTTTCACTTGGAGCTTCTCGGACTGTCTCTCAGGTTATTGACTTGATTTTTGGTTCCTGGAATTTGTCCTTAATAAGCATACTTGTGCCAGTATACAAGAACAAAGGGGACATCCACATCTGTGGGCAGTACAGAGGTATCAAACTCCTGTCATATTGCATGAAAGTTCTGGAGAAGGTGACTGATAAATGGATATGCAAAGTAGTAGAAAGTAAAATGGGAGATGAGAGTTCAGATTCAGATCAGGATGCAGCAAAACTGACCCGATGTTTGCAGTGAGACAGATAGTTGAGAAAAAGCTAGAGATGAGGAAAGAGTCCAACTGGGCATTCCCTGACTTGGGGAAAGCATATGACAAGCTGATTTGAGCAGTACTCCAGTGGTTCAAAGTCCCATAAACATTGTAAGAATTAGTGCAGGTTATGTACAAGGACCCAGTACCTCAAGTATGAATAGTTTTCGGTCTCACCGAGGGGTTCACATTGGAACTGGGTATACATCCGGGTTCATCTCTGAGCCCACAACTGTTCGTGTTGGTGATGGATTACATTAGTAAACAGGTTGGAGGGGGGAGATTTACAAGCTTGATGCATGCAGACAGTGTGGCATTACAGGCAGACTATGAGCAAGAACTTCAACAAAGGATAGAGGAATGGAATGCAAAACTGAATGCACACGAGAAGAAACTCAGTACAGATAAGATAGTGGTAATGGCAGAAAACTGAGGAACTCAGAAGAAGCTGAAAATTGAGATAGAAGGGAAGACGTCAGGACAGGTTAACAGCTTCAAGTATCTGGGCGGGATGGTTGAGGTGAAGGGAAGTTTAAATGAAGAGGTCAAACTAGAATCAGAGGGGATGAAGCCAACTGGCATAGAGTGTCAGGTGTAGTGTATGGCAGAAGAATGCCAAAGAAACTGAAAGGTAAGTGCACGAAACAGTGGTGCAACCAGTACTACTGTATGGCACCGAAACTGAGCAATAAAAGCAGAGCAGATGAGGAAGCTAAATGAGATGGAAATGAAGTGCTTGATACAGGTGGTAGGATGTACCCTGTGGGACAGACAAAGAAATGAGGATATAAGTACAGAAGCCAAAGTAGCTCCAGTTGCAGAAAAGATCAAGGAGAACAGATTACTGTGGTTTGAGCACATGTGCAAAAAAGCAGAAGACAATCTGGTGAAGAAGATTTGAGACAGACAGGAAGATGGTAAGAGGAAACAAGGGCATCCAGCAAAGAGTTGGATGGATTTTTTGAGAGAAGATATCAGGCAGTCAGGCATTAGTGTCAAAGAAGGCAGGAATGTAGCACTGAATTAAGATATGGCAACAATTAACATGACATCCCAACCCCATATAGAAAATGGGAAAAAGGGGGTGGATGATGATGATGATGACGGAACAGAGGGCTTGGGAGAGGGCAAAATAACTATTTTTAAGAAGTAAGTATTGCGCTGCATTCCATAAGTAGGATAAATGCTTCTATAGAAATATGACAGTAACTGGCATATGCTGTATGGTCCGGTGTATCACAGCTACTGTACTTAAGACCACAGAATTAATTGACATTACCAGAAGTGCTGGTGATATAGTGGGAAACATCAGAAGAATGGAAAACAGTGCATCAACGAAATACATAGTATGACAGATACTTAAGTTATGTGTACAATGCATGTGCTAAAGGGATCATATAGAGGTACTGCAGCAGGTCTGGCAGATTTCAGTATTGGATCAAGGCATAACAGAAATGGTGACAAAGTTTGCAATTTCTGTGATGTGAGAATCCATGATGCAACTCTTCACATTATGTAGCTTCCATTTCACCTTGCAGAACTTGTCATCACATTTCATGATGACTACCTAGGTAGTATTACTGACACGGCTGTCCTGTTATTTTGGCACACCTGTTAGCAGAGAATATACTGATCATAACGTGCAAATTATACTGTACAAGTAACCCAGCCTCACACAACAGATACTTATACACTATGAATACAGATAATGTGCCAAACAACAGTAACCAGATAAACTGGAAATTATTGGGCTAACACCATTAACCCTACCCACAGGTATGTCATATCACAGCCCAGTACATGCAGAAGGAGTGATAGCCATGATGATTTTGATATACCTGAAGTGGGGAACATAGACTGAGTATATCTGATGGTAAAGGATGCAAGGCAGACAAGGAGAAGGTCACGGTGAGCAGCCTGTCTGGCGCTAGGATCCGCCACATAACACAAGCACTCAGGTCACTTCAAGGCAAGTACAAATATGACTCAGTCATTGTCCATGCTGGTGTGAATGACCTGAGACATACCTCCCTGGACTACATGAAAAGAGACATAGAGGAGCTCTCTGAGCATGTAGCCCAGGCTGGTATGACCCTGACCTTGAGTAGCATCTTACCCTCACCAAGAATGATGCCACAGTATGAAGACAAGATGATCAATTTCAACAATTGGCTTAAGTATTGGTGTCATTCAAAGGGGATCCAATGCCTATCAGCTTGGGATGATATGCACGACAAGCCACGATGCTTTGCTAAGGACGGCTTGCACCTGTCACCCCTGGGCTTTCGGATATTGGCAAAGGCTCTTGCTACCCCCATAGTGCCTTTTTAGGCAAGGCTCAAAAGACAAACCCACCTCCATAGGTATCACAAGGGATAAGAAACTAAGAGTAATGCTACTCAACGCTAGAAGTCTAAACCTCAAGATGCAAACTCTCCTTAGCATGGAGAACATCAATATCTGTGCAGTAACAGAAACCTGGTTCAGGGGTCCCAAGAGCACCCCAGCACTACCAGGTTATACCTCATACCATGCAAAACTTGGACCGAACCACAAAAGGAGGAGTATCGATATTCATCAAAGATACCCACACCTCCAGGTTGGTGGCAAAGCAAGCATCAGAGAATATCCATGTGCAACTAACAGTGGGTAAAACTGCCTTCCAGTTTATAGCCTGCTACAGACCACCCTCCCAAACCCAGGAACCCCACTCGGCCTTCCTGAGAACACTGGAAAATATGAAGGTCTCTCCGAACACCATTATATTGGGCGACTTCAACTACCCAAACATAGATTGGGAGCATTACTCTAGCTCCAACACCCTTGCCCAAAGGTTCCTAGAATTCATAAACTCAAATGCTATGGAACAACTTGTTACCACTCCCACAAGAGGTGAAAACATACTGGACCTGATCATCACCAACATGGGGACTCTATGCTCCAGACCAGAAGTGTATCCCTCACTGGTAAGATCAGACCATAAACTGATCTCACTGGATATTCACATCCTGACCCCACCCCCTGCCCAGAAAACCACAGAGAAAAACTTCTCTAAAGCAAATTTCACACTCCTCAAAACTGAGGTGGAGTCCTTCAAAGCCCCCGGGCCTGTGGAAAATACGGCCCAGACATCAGAATCCTTTATAAATGCATTCTATGAACACCTTCAGGACTGCATGGATCATGCAATCCCAAATAAAACCAAGACCCAATCCTCCAAAGGCAGACGACCTGTCTGGTGGACCCCAGCCATAAACAAACTATACAATAAAAGGAGGAAGCTACTACATGATAGAGCAAAATCCCAAAAAGGGAAGGCATCTCTGATCAGTATTAGCAAGAAACTAAGGGCACTCATAAAATCGTCAAAGGCCAGCTTCGAGAGAAAAATTGCACAGGACACTAAGGATAATCACAAGGCTTTCTTTAGTTATGTTAGGAACCTGGGTGGGAATTCCCAGATATGCTCAGAATTAGTCCAAAATGACAAAAAATACACTGATCCCACAGACATTGCCAACATCCTAGCTGACAGGTTCAGCGCAAACTTCTCCTCCCCACCAAAAGGGCAAATATCTATCCCAGCAGAGT
Source organism: Protopterus annectens (assembly GCF_019279795.1). Taxonomy (NCBI): domain Eukaryota; kingdom Metazoa; phylum Chordata; order Ceratodontiformes; family Protopteridae; genus Protopterus; species Protopterus annectens. The sequence goes on from NC_056732.1 coordinate 424,646,040, forward strand.
GCTGCCCTGACATCTCAGATGCTCAGGTGGGGCCGCCCTCTCAAAGCAAAAACACAGCATAAATGGGACCAGGCGGTGTCCCAGGCTCATGAACTCCAAGAAGAGCTAAACCCAAACATAAAACTACTGTTCAATCTCAGCCTTACTACAGGATATGTACCCAAAGAGTGGCGTACAGCAACAGTGGTCCCTCTCCACAAAGGTGGTGCCTCAACGGACCCTGGAAACTATCCATGACTAGCTTGGTCTGCAAAGCTATGGAAAGGATCATCATGGACCTCATAAATAAAGATATTGGGGACCTACAGACACTGGATCCTACCCAGTTTGGCTTTGTTAAGGGCAGATCCTGCCTCTTAAACCTGGTTGACTTCTTTGAAACAGTCACCAAGGCCATTGACGAAGGGAAGGTGGTCCACACAGCCTATCTGGACCTCGCAAAAGCCTTCGATACAATACCCCACTCGGGCATTATAGATAAGCTCACCAGCTTAAATATAAACCCCTATGTCACTAGATGGGTTGCAAACTGGCTCAAGGACAGAACCCACATGGTTAGAATTGCTGGAGCCATGTCAGATTCCAAACCAGTTACAAGTGGCGTCCCACAAGGCTCAGTCCTGGGACCTCTCTTGTTTGGTATATATTTCTCGGAGGTACAGGCCAACACGGAAGGACTGTGGGTGACCAAGTTCAGATGACTGCAAACTGGCGCCATAATCGACTCTCCAGCCGACACAAGCATCCTCCAAAAGGGCCTCGTAGAAACAGACAACTGGTGCCAGAGCCATGGCCTCAAGCTAAATGCCAAAAGTGTATAGTCATCCTTTGGCAAAAACAAAGTGCCCACAAATTACCACATAGGTGGTAATCCATTAAGTACAGAAGAAGTAATTAGGGACCTGGGGACCCAAGTTGATAGCAATCTCTCATTTGACAACCACGTGGCCAAAGTGGTTAGAAAAACATTTTATATAGCCCACCTAATCATGAAGGGATTCACATCTAGATTAGGGAGGTCATCGTGCCTCTTTACTCATCCCTCATCAGGCCCATAATTGAGTACAATGCCCCTTTTGGGATGTACCTTACCAAACACCTGCAGCAACTGGAAAGACCCCAAAAGTACCTCACCAAGAGGATCAAAGGGCTCAAACAGATGCCATATGCTGCCTAAAGAAACTCCAGCTCTACTCAGTGGCATACCGCCTGCTCAGAGGTGACCTGTGCCTGGCGTATAGGCCATGTCCAACCCGGAATTAAGGGACATGCTGCACCTCAAAAATCCAAATCCCATCGAGCTACACGCAGAGACTTGAACCTCAGCACTGAAATAAATAGGACATGCTGGAGGGACAGATTCATAACCCAGAGGCTCCCTTCACTCTGGAATAAAATCCCAGTCCAGGTTAGGCAGAGTCCCTCATTGACTCTTTTCAAGAGGAATCTTGATGAGTGGATGGGAGATCGTAGGTTTACCCCGGGTATCACTTCTGTGTCACTGTTAGACAGAGGCACAGTATACTAACCTCGAAAGGGCATAGCAAAATTAATTTAAAATGGGTCAAACATACTCTGGCTAGGCTTATAAATGCCCTAGGGCAGATAGCCTAGTATGAACCTATGAACCTATGAACCTATAAGATATGTCTGCGGATGTAGGTGACTGCTGAGGTCAGCATGCAGTTGATGGTCCTTGTAGACAGCGCATGCCTGCCATCACTGGCTCAGTGGCATACATGACTGTGCCAGGAGGGGCACAAAACACCTGTACTACATCTTGAGCTCATGGTGTCAGACCCAGTAGGGAATCTCCCTTTATTATCAGATGAAGTATTTCTGTCATCCCTTGGCAGCTACCACAAGTAGGCACCATGCTTAGAGGAGGGTTTGAAGTGGTCATTCCCAATAAATAAAATACTACTGCTCCACTTTATTTGCTATAAGTCAATAAGTGCAATTCTCTGTATTACACATATGTGCTCACATCCACCTGCATACTACCTCATTCAATAAAGACAACACAATGAATTGCAAGTCAGTCTGTCAGATGGGGAATACATTTAAGTCAACAGATGGTAGTCAGTTTGATGCTTTTGTAAGATCCAGCACACAGACTTGTGTGCATAGTATTAAATATGTGCCTGCCTCAGAAGATACCTCTGGGATTAATATATGGCTGCTGTTACATGACTAATACCTCACACTATAGAAGCACAGGTCAGCAGAACCAGGATGTTTCTATGCACACAGAAATGTCATGTAGTGTGTATTAATTGTACCATTCCTTTCAGCCACGGGCTCTGTATGACATGCATGTATGCTTATGTGAAAATAACCTGACATGCAGGTAGCACATTTAATGTAGTCATGCTGGGGATATATGATTAGTGATGAGGGCAACTAAGGAATGCGAGTGGCCACAGAAATCTCAGTGGTGGCAGTAGCTGTTGAAGAGAGACACCAACTAGAAGAGGAGATACAGTTAATAGATGAAATATTTGACATTTCTAATAACTCTGATAATAAACTTCAGTGCAGTAGCTAAGTAAATTGGCACCCTAGGCAGTCTTCTCCTCAAACTGAAGTTTGGGACAAAAAAAAAAAAGAATGAGGGCTACAAAAAACAGCTTATACTCAACTGTTAAGTCTAATTAGTTCCAGAAAAGTGAGATGGACTTATTCATTCACTTACAACCACGGCATGGCTGTTTAATTGAATGAATTTCAGGATATTGTTACTGAGTGAATGTAATACTGCACTCCTAGATGACTGGATTGCTGATAGAACTCCCTAACCTTTTGTGCAAGGGCAGCTACTCCTTCACCGCACTCTGTGAGTTTAATAAGTCATGTGACCTTTACAAATCCTCTGATAATACAGCCTGACTATTGTGGGAGGAATCCTCTTGACATCCTGTGTTATCAGCTGACCACAACAAAATCAGCAGAGGTGGTGCAGACCAAACCTATGAGATGACTGCCACCAATGCAGTAAGCCATGCCATTTACAGTAAGTCCGACATGGTCTCAATCAGCACCTAGTATTACCAACATGGTCTCAGTCAGCACCTAGTATTAATGGATGCTGCAAATGAATATTTGAAAGTTGGGTTCTCAGCAGCCAGTTGTCATAATGTCACATATTCTGAAGGATTAAATACATTAAAACTGGATGCAGCTAGGGAGAGAAAGTTTTGTGGACAAATGAATGCATTCTTCAAATGTTTAAAAAAATGACTCATAAGCAAGGTCGATGGATACTTCCTTCCTAAGTAGTAGATATTCTACTCAAAATAATAACTGCTTGGTGAAAATTCAACAACAGAATGCAAAAGCTTTAAGCAATTATTTTGTGTCAGCAGTGTTAGATTATGGAATTCGATTATGGAATTCAATTACTTTGAGCAAAAGACAGGCTAACACAAGAACTTTAAGAGATCTCTTGGCAAACATTAAATACACTGTAATACTGGATGCAGACATTGCAATTATCTTTTTTGGTCTTGTGTCTGCCATTACAAAACATTGATGGTATAATGCACACACGTCTACCAGAATTCTAGTGGCATATCTCTAAACTACTTTGTTTATGAATGATGGCTTAAAGCAAAGATATTGGAAAAGACAAAGGCCCAAAATCAAGAATAGTTTTTAAATATTCCTCTAATTCACTTAAAAAGTTAATAGAACGATACTTTTCTTACATCAACATGTATTTTCTATACAATAAAAAACATGAACACTCTAGTGTCTGGCATTATTCACTGATTATAATCCTCCGCAATTTACCAGAAAATCTAAATTATCCTTAATGTTATGATTTTCAAGTCAAAAGCCAGAGATGTGCTGCAAAATCAGGGATAGTTGAGAATTAAGAATGCTTGGAAAGTGCCACATCATCAATGTGCTGAACCCATGGTGTGACAGTTACCACAGGCAATGCCTCTTCTGCGCGTTCTTCTTTGCCAACTTGTTCTGCACCACAGCAATAGTTTCAGAGGTTCACAAATTTAGTTGTCAAGCTTATGGCTTACTGGTCTTGGGGAAGTCTGATTGCTGTAATCACATGTTGATATTTTCTAATTCCCATATACTTACCAAATTTTCCTAAAGGAAGTTAAAGACTATTGTCTGATTATAAGGGGTATCTTAATCCATAACTTGGTAAATATTGTGTAAAGCATTTATTGCTTTTCGTTATTGATATTATTTTAAACTTTAAGTTCCAAGATCTGGTGGCAACTATATCAGTAGTGCTTTCTAGGCAAATATTTTTAAACAGAAATGTATCAGACATTGCCTTACTGACCAAGCAAAGGTCACCTCTACATGCCCTATAAGAAAAAGAATAAAATGATAACTCATGAAGTGTTTATAAATATTAAATGTTTTCTAACTTCATGACAAATCTATTAAGACATTGTACCTTTTCAAATATATTCACGTTGCTTTGGTAAACAGCACTATATTCAGTAATGGGTCCAATGACGGAAATAGAAAGATGTACACTGATCTCCATGGAGTAACTACACTACTTCTGTAGGACTAATAGTCTACATAATATGTTTTCTGACATTGGTAGGTACAAACTCATCAACATTTAAATTATCTGCCATTGTCCCTATCTCATTAATGATCTTATCTTATCTTTATAATGTAATATTCATTATCATAATGTATGTCCTTTTAGTTAAATCTCATGATGTTACACTTCCTGTCATTCAAGTTAATGTATGAACTTATTGCTAGTGAACCAAGAATATATTTTGCACACATCCTGGTTGTTTTATTGCAGGAAACTACATTGTTACATTTACAGTTATGAACATATTTAATTAAGTAAAGCATGCTTTCCACTTTTATGTCTTAGAAAAATAGAAAAGTAAGTCGCACCAGTAGAAATCCTTGTGGGGCACCACCACTGACCACCATTGAAACAGAGAGTAATCCCCTTTACTGTGACTTGGTGTGTCATACCAATCAGTTGAAATTTTACCAATAGATCTAATTGTATATTGGCATTTAATATTTTATTTGTTATATTTTTATGTGAAATAGTGTCGAATGTCTTAACAATGTCAGGATAAGCACAGTGTCCGTTATCTGTCCTTCTTCAGCTGACATTATTTCTTCAAAGAATGCAACAGGTTTCAAAGGCTGAATTGTCCACTTTTTCAAACGTACAGTATTGTATATGTAACAGAAGAAATTTCTTTGTATCATATTGAATAGGGCTCCATTATGACTAAGTGCATGTGGAAATGAATGCATTGTTAGGGCTGCTGGGCATACTGCATATATTAGACCAGCTATATAATGCATGATTACTTCCCTTAATGAATCCTGTCTTATTCTTACCTCCATGTAACGTGCTCTGGTACTGGGCCTCAGGTATGAGGATATAATCATGGAAGATTGAGATGTGAGCTTGGAAGGATAAGGGAAGAAAAATGGAATAATAGTTTACCCGGTGGAAAAGTTTGTTGCAACAAATACATTTTTTGCAAATATAATATCTCGCTTAATACTGACACACCATGGTCAAAACTGCCAAAGTAATGCTCACAACAAATCAAAACCAGAAGAGCACAGTATGTATATTCACAAACTACAGACATAGACTGAAATTATAATCTTTCAAAGCATGATGCAAGTAGAGTGATATGTTTAGTGCAGCATACCTATGGAGCATTTTACTTCTGTAAAACAATGCAAAATTTATGAAAAGGAAATGATAAGACAACACACTGAGCACCTCTATTAGTTTAAGGTGGAAGACATTTTGGACAAACACACTCCCCGGGATTCAGTAAGGTTCTGTGCAAGAATAGCTTATTCCTGCACGGAAGCGACTGTTTAGGAGCAGCACAGCAGTGCGCCATGCATAGAAATGAAGGCGCACTGCCTCTGCTCCTAAATGGACATGGAGTGTGGACGAGTGCAGTGGGTGTGTCTCTCACAATACATGTGCCCCTGCACTCAGGAAGTGCCGTTCGGCAATAACAATGAGCAAGAATGCTCATAGGAGGTTGCATACCTCCCAACTGTACAAATTATTGCATAATGTCCACACATTTGTTGCCCATACAGTTGGCCTGTACCCCAGTTGTACCCTCAAAATAACAGGATGATGTCAGGAATGAAGCCGTGAAATAATGGCATACATATGAGTGTCATACACCAAAATCCATCAGAAAATGTATATTAAAACCAATCCTGTTACTCTAGCAACTGTCTCAAGTTTATAAGAGCAATAATTAAAATATGTCTGTAGTTGGACCTCATGTTGTCAAGCTTCGTCCAGATAATGTGCATTAAGAAGTTGAGAGGTATGGGGGGGGTGCTAGGATGTCTGCCAAATGTGCAGATGCATGCAGGAATACACAGCAATAAGTGAAACCTGTCCCTTCCAAGAGAAAATAGCAGTAGAATATTTTTTTTATCAAACAGATTAAATTTAACAGTAGGTGCATGGGTTTGCCCATTGCTTAGATACAAATACTGTAGCTTAAATGGCACAAGAAGATAAATATCAAGATACATGCAACTGAAACAGTACTGCAATAGTGTAGTGGTCAGAACATTTGCCTTACAAGCAGTCAATCCCGGTTCAATTCTCAGTGTGGTAAATTCCATTTTCCATGTCAAATCATTTTATGAACATTTATTTGCCATATAACCTACTAAATTACATATATTTGTGAGCTGAGTACTGCATTAAATGCAGATGTAAGGTGTCACTGTAATAAATGATGATCTTCTTTCGGCTTTTTCCCGGTAAGGGGTTGCCACAGCAGAACTCCGGTCAGCTAATGATTGGCAGCAGATTTTTACGAAATGCCGAGGTGCCAGCTCGACACTCAACCTTCAACGAAGGCACACCCATTTACGCACGCATGTCTTTTGAATGCTACCTGCTGTTGGGTAGTGTTCGAAAGACGTGTGCGTAAATGGGCGTGCCTTCGTTGAAGGTTGGGCATCGAGCTGGCACCTCGGCGTTTCGTAAAAATCTACTGCCATAGGTGTCACTGTAATAATGTTGTAAAATCCACAGATAAACACAAGTGCCCCATACAGTATATGTACACATGATTCAGGGATATGAATTGAAGGTATAATGTGTAATGAATGATAAATCCATACAGTGTCTAAATCCACCACCTTCCCAAGAGACATGTTACATTTCTGTCTAAATTAATGTAGGGGTAAGTGGGGGTAAGCAATTATAAGCAGTAGTAAGCGGGTTTATGCCTGTTTGTGTGGGGGTAAGCAATGCACACACAGGTTAAGCAATATCGAAGCTAACTCCCTGTAAGCATATTTAACTGGAAGTTAGCATTGCTTACCGTTGCGCAAACCCATGCAAAGCCGCTTACAATTGCTGAAAAGTGCCTTAACCACTCTGTATCCAACAGCCGCTGTTCTGCCCAGCAACAAAATAAACAGCCGTTGCAGGTCTTAAACCCAGGACCCTGTACATTATAGTCACAGTAGTTAACCAGTAAGCCATCACAGCAATACATAAGAGTGAGGTATCTCCAAACAGATCCTCACTATAGGAAAATCAAAATTTACATGTGAAAGGAAACTATATACAGTTTTATGTTGTTTAACCTACTACATAACATAAATATGTGAACTGGAGTACTGCATTAAGTCCAGATGTGAGGTGTCATTGTAATAAAGTGTTGAAATCCCCCAATAAAAACAAGAACCCCATACAGTGTACGTACACATGAATCATGGATACCAAACACATATATAACATGTAATGAATGATAAATCAATGCCAAACAGCAAATAGTGCGCATATTTAAAATTAAGCAACGCTAAACATTGCACACCCCTGCTTACTAAGTGTAAGCAATGTGTAGGCCAGCTAAATCAGTTTACCCATTGGTATACCCCTTTAAGCAATACCAACCTTAGGTAACCAGGTTTCCCCATAGCTTAGCATTTTCAAAACTGTCCAGTCACAACAAAATGTGGGAAATTGGCCCTATTTAAACCCCACAGGTGGGAATACATCTCATAACTGGTTGCAGCTTCCTCCTGTAGGCACTATGGCTGGTGTGGGTGAAGGATCATGCTTCTGGGCACAGTGCTGTGGCATTCAGGAGTCCAAAGACATGGCAGGACTCCTTGTTAAAGACCATGACCAGAGACTGCTGCAGGGCCACTAACAGGGTTCCCAATATAAAGCGGAAGCCTGGGACCATCTCACCAGTGACCTCACCAGTGTCACTGGCATCCCTCAAACTGGTGTGCAGGTCAGGCATCACTATGCTGACTTGAAACAGAGAAAGAGGGAGTTCTTGGATCAGTGGATCCAAGAGGCTAGGCAGACAGGTGATGTCCCAGCCGTGTGTAAGTATCAGTCTACTACCTGTTTAATAATTGCCAGCTCATGTACATTATGGATAAGTATGGCTAAATATTCCTCTAATGTTTTTGACAGTGGCAGAAGAGCGGGCTGTGAATCGGGAAGCCCATGCCTGTAGACTGCAGAGGTTGCATCACGAGGCAGGTTAGTAATAATCTTGCATGTACTGTCATAAGAAATAAATCTAAAAGCAGTAGAAATTAATTGCCTGTATAAAACCTGTATTTATGGCATGTACTGAATAAACCAAACAATCTGGCAGGAAGAGTCTCATATAGGTTGTATGTAAATAAAAGGTTAACAGCCTGGAAATAAAGGTCTAACTCCTGGATTGCTTGTGTTTGCTCTGGTATCATATGGTAATGTAGTGTTGCAATCTCTTATTAGTACTGTTGTATTCGGCACTGTTACCCACACTGTGCTACATAAATAAAATGTGTAGGAAAGTCTGTATACGACTGTTGGAATCACAAGGTCATATTGTACAACTGCGAGAGACTTAGAAAACAGTGAAAAGATTGACTACATAATCCAAATAGCACACTCAACTGAGACGTAAAGTGAGGTATTTTTAGAACACACAGCCATGGTTCGAATCCTGGGAATGGTAGTAAGCTGTATGCAGAATTATGCCCACAACTGTATAGATATTATCAAAAAGTCCAGATAATTGGTGTAAGTCCCCTGCCTGTCACCCTGTCCCCCTGGTAAATCAGTGGGATGATCCCAGAAGTTTAAGCAGCAAATAATGACATATAACTGATTGTCAGACATCATAACTGTCAGAAATATATCTATAAGAACAAACCTGTCACTCCAGCAACTCACCAAAGTGTTATGAGAGTAATAAGAAAAGTATGTCCCAGCTCAAACCCCATGTTGTGAAGCTATGACCAGAGTGTGTGCAGTAACAGAGTGAGACGTATGTGCATAATAATAATGTGGAATCTGGTAATATGTGTGGTAACATTCAGGTAGTGATAACAAACATTCCCCCCACAGGTCTATCAGATATGAAAACTGTGCCTAGAAATAAAAGATTGAAATCCTGGACTGGTACTGTTTAGTCTGGTATTGTATGGCAGTATTAGTGTTGCAGTATCTCTGACTAATAAGGTATTATTCATCACTGTCATCCACATAGTGCTACATAATAAAACTGTCTAGGAAACCCTGTATAAGAGTGTTGTAATTACAAAGTCAGATTGTAAAACCACAGGAGACTTATAGAATTCAGAAAAAAGATACACAGCAATATCTATATAGCACACTCAACTGTGATGTACACTGTTTTATTTTTAGCACACACAGCCATGGTTCTAATCCTGAGAGTGGTAGTAAGTTGCATGCAGAATCATACCCCTCAACTGTACAGATCTGTCCAGAATGTCCAGATAATTGGCCCATATATGTTGGCTGTTACCCCTGTCCCCCTGGCATATAAGTGTACTAATCTCTGACATTTAGGCAGCATTTAATGTCATATAACTGACTGTCAGGCCTGTAAATATTTGGAAAATGTCTATGAAAATAAGCCTGTCATTGTACAACTCACCAAAGGTTTATGAGGGCAATAGTCAAAATATGTCTCAGTTTCATCTGCATGTTGTCAAGACATGCCCAGAGTGTGTGCAATAAGAGATGGAGAGGTATGTGCATAACATCAACCTGGAATCTGGGAATATGCATAGAAACAGTCAGGTAGTGTTAACAAACAATACCTCCAGAGGTATACCAGGTAATAGGTGTTTACTGCAGGTAAAACACAGTTCATGTATATAGTTGTCTACATCCATACCACTGTCCAAACTAAGGGCATAGGGTAGTGTAATAATACCTGTAAGGTACAGATCACAGCACTGACTAAAAAGTAATGAGAACTACAGGGATATACAAGTTGTTAATTGACATCTTTCTCTACCCCCACCATATCTGCAACAATAAACTAAATACACAACTCAATCGGTATGTGTACACTTAAATCTACTGTTGGGACATATGTCCTATTGTTTGATAAATATTGAAATTTGTTGCTATGCATGTGCCATGTTGAAATACTGTTGTCAATGTACCTGCATGCTGTTGTAATGGCCACTGTGGTTCCATATATGCATGTGTTCTGTTTGCTATGCAACTGTTCCATATCTGGTGTTTTGGGTTAATGGGAATACATATGCATGCTGTTATACCTAATCCTGGAATGTGTTGACTATTACTAACCCACATATGTTTTAAAATTGAAACACAATAGCATGTTTGGGAAGGCCAGTCCCAGCGGACCTACGTCTCCCACCTCATCTGGCTGTGGCACTGGGCACCAGAACATCCAGGACTCACCCTGGGACCTCCTCATCTGCTGGTCCTGCACCTCCTTCGAGTGGAATCACCTCAGGGTATGGGGCTTGCCCCCCACGGGGAGTGGGCACGGACAGGATACTGTCACCTGTTGTCAGGTCTGGGGTCTGGTGTGTAGCGAGCTCCGTAGGGAGTTTGGAGATCTGCTATGCCAGCTTGAGGGCCATGTGGCACATCTATAGTGTCAGCCTGCCCCTCTTACTCAGCCTCCAGCACAGCCACCCTTGGAGCCGTGAAGGTGCAGTGGTCACTGCCCATGGTTGGGGACCTCAGTCCCACTGTTTCCACTAGGGAGCTCATGGGCTTCTGACTTCAAAAAAACCCTCCCCATCCAAGGTGTTTACCCCACACACATGTCATGTGCCGCCCCTGTATGCCGTCTTGTCTGACTTGTCTGTTATTCTACCCAGCCTACCCCCCCAAATGTACCTACTATCCCTCCCCAACATCCCAGTCTCACCTTCAAAAAAAAAGGGCAATCTGTTCCCCAAAAAAGTCTTGCCCCATACATAGCTGTCCATTTCACACGTGTCCACTGGACACATGCAATCTGGTCTAATTGGCTTCACAACATATTATTGTTGTCTTCACCCCTCTGTCAGGGGTATGAGTGTCCAAATCTACCTTCAAATCAGTGCATATGCACAGCTGTTGCTGTAGAAGAAATGGGCAGCTATGGACTTTCCCTACACCCATCCTGCACATACTAGCTATTTTCCCTACTGTCTTTTCCTCTTTGTGCCCCTTTTTCACCACTTTCCAATCAAACATTTTTCTTTTCTTTTAAAGAAATTAGTGCAGGGGTAAGTGGGAGTAAGGACTTTTAAGCAGCAGGTTTAAGCCTGTTTGCGCTGGGGTAAGCAATGCCTACACATGTTAAGCAATTTAGAAGCTGAGTATAAGAAACTGTAACCGGAAGGTAGCAGTGCTTAGCTTCACACAAACCCATGCAAACACGCTAACAACTGATTAAACGTGCCTTAGTCACTCTGTATCCAACGGCCCTTGTTCTTCCCAGCAATAAAATAAACAGCCTTTGCAAGGCTTGGACCCTGCACAGCATAGCCAAAGTGATTTACCACTAAGCCATGTCAGATATACATATCCCTGATGTTTTCACAAACATATCATCCAGCACAGTCATTCTACAGTACAAGAAATGTATTTATACATGTAGATGTGTGTGTGTGTGTGTGTGTGTGTGTGTGTGTGTGTGTGTGTGTGTGTGTGTGTATGTATATATATATATATATATATATATATATATATATATATATATATACACACACACACATATATATATATATATATATATATATACATATATGTATATATATATATATATATATATATATATATATATATATATATATATATATACACATATACATACATACATCTATAGATATATGTCTGCATATATATGTGTATATATATATATATATATATATATATATATATATATATATATATATATATATATATAAATGTATATACAGATATATATCTACGGATATAAAAGAGAACACAACAAATACATATATGACCAAAGGCACCATTAATGGGGGTGAGGGGGCCCAAGCTAATTACCTCTTGTAAGTATTGATATCACCCCCTCCCTCACAGACAAAAATATCTGCCCTGCAACACAATACCAACACTTGCAAGTCTTATACCCAGGAACCTACCCAACATAGCCACAAGATGTTAACAGTAATCCATCCCACCTGCTTGATGTATATACATATATATAGATATATATGTAAATACACATACACACACATAGATATGTATAGGAAGATACATATTTAGGGGGTGCACAGCATACTGAACAGCCAATATTCCTACAGTTGCCACCTTTGAAAATGGACAGTGTATGATTCACTCATACAAAAGACAATTGTTGCATGAAGCATATACCCACAGAGAAGTCAAAGGATATGACACCACACACAGGTTTGCATATATTAGAAATCTTTATTTGTGTGTTATTAAAGTTGTATATGCCATGCCATATAGCTGTTAGGTCTTTGAAATACAACTGAGTAATGCAACTCTCAAGCAGATCATTTTATACGGTAACCCGAAAGCATAACATATGTTGCTGTCCAGGTCAAGGCCTTCAAGTAGTACAACAGTAAAGAAAGACTGAGCCAGAGGATAACAATCAATCAACAGTAAGTAATGCAGATGTATAGTTCAGCAGTCTCCAATTACACTCTGTAACCAACCCCTAGGGAGAAAACAATTATGTTGCCACAATGAGGATGTATCTGTTACATAACAATGCTTAACTGAAAACATCACTATCACACTGACAAACAGAACAGTCTGTATGACAGTAAGCACTAGGCCACCAATGTTCCCAGGGTGAAATGTATAAAAATGTACAGCCATATACATTAAGGTGTCTTACTACTGATATCCCTCACATGTTGTAATAGCCTAGGTAATACATGGTGCATACCCCTCCCCCATAGACTGACTTACAGGGGCATATAACACTGTTACATACACTGACCTCTGGACTGCAGAAGGGCACACATGTTTTGTCCAGCTGTAGCCCACATATATATGGACCCTACCCCCCCAATATGTGTGGGGACCACAACAGCACTGGAATAATGGCAGGAATGGTAGCACAACATAATCACAGGCAACTACATAACAACCTCTTACTGCATGTCATATGGACAAAGCCTGGAATATAGGTGGAGGACAGAGGCCGGAACATAGGGCCATATTTGAAATAGTGTTATTATACACTGAGAAAGTTGCTGGTGTTACAGGATAGTCTGCAACATACCCTTAGTCAGGAATATGAAGTCAGAAACACAAATGGATGTAGCCATGAACTGATAGCACTCAACAGTCACAATGCCAGTGATATATCTGACAGAAGACCTGTGTGGTGGACAGACAAAACATAATAGGCAATCCTCTGGCCATCATGTGGATAGGCCCACAGTTGAGAGCTTTGCAGACATACAGCATTCCATGCTAAACTAGCATGTACACACAAACCCTGTAACACTGGTGGTATATAATGCATATAACAATACTACTCACACTGTCTGTAGGTCTGGAACCTTATACAAATATGCAGCTGGCCTGAGTCGGCAAGTCCTCTTGTAAGAGGTATTGCTACCTGCTGTCTGTAACACTGCTGCCCACACACAGGAAGGATGTCCTCCATGCAGGAAAGGTAAAGGGACCACGCCCACATGATGTAGGAATTTATAGTAGTGGGTTGCCATGACAGTGGTAATTGGAAGTATTGCACAGCATGCTGCATGCAGGTAGCAAGTGGTGGTCACTGATTGGTAAAGAGGCCATCACCTGATCATGTGCAACACCTACAAAATCCATGCTGCAATATATTGAAAGCAGGTCAATCCGTTTAGTGGAGAGAGACCAAAATAGAGAGAGTGAGAGAGAAAGAGATAGAGTGAAAGCAAAAAAAAAAAGCAAATACAACAAACAAACAAAAAAAAAAAAAACACATCCATTCAGCCATCCACACAGCAAACTATCCAGAAGAGACATCATTCCCACAACTGGTATGTGAAGTATAAATGCTTGTAATTGAATGTAGCACTTGGTCCATAATAATGGTACAGATGATGTGGAATGATTTATATGTGCCATCATGTGTTGTTGTAATGATGTCCAGCTGAACAACTGCTATGGACAATAGTGTCTGTCCCTGTGGGCAGTGGGCCATACCTGTCAACTGTGCAGATCAGCACTGACTGACAAGATGTAAGCCATCATAGTGTCTGTTGTGTAATGCAATATATGTACATTAGTGTGGCCAATATCTGGTGGTGGAAGTAATGCCATTATGATGGACATGTGGGTTCCAGAGCCCACCACTTGCAGGACAGTTATGCTAATGTGTAATGTAGTATGCACAAATGTCATAGGTGTGTAATAGGCTTACCTGCAATTTGTCCTTATATATACTCCCCTAATGTTAGGCTGTGTCCACATGTGGCACCTGTCTGTGTTGTAGCAAGGCAGAACAGTGCAGCTGTGCAGGAAGGAGAGTTAGAGAGTGTGGACCTGATATCTGAATGCACCACACACACACACATATATATATATATATATATATATATATATATATATATATATATATATATATATATATATATATATATATATATATATATATATATATACAGATATACAGACACCTGTATGTGTGTGTGTGTGTGTGTATATATATATATATATATATATATATATATATATATATATACATATATATACATATATATATATATATATATATATATATATATATATATATATATATATATATATATATGCAAACACACACATATGTATATAAATACATGTCCCCTACTTTTGCATGACAGTGCTGCATGATATGTATGAGGGAACATCACACATGTCAATACACAAATATATATACAGCAATAAGTGTGTGCAAAATGGACAGTTATGTCTGGTGTGAACCCCATATTGGGAACATGTTGCACTTGTTTGTGAAGGTGGGATTGATAATTTGGGGAAGGATAGCAGGTATATTTGTGGAGGTGGTTGGGTTGGAAGATAGAGAGGACAGCCTACAGGGGCAGTATATGACACACATGGTGGGCAAACACCCTGGATGGGAGTGTCGTCTGCGATGTGAAAGCCCATGAGCCTACATATGGAAACAATGTGACCAAGGTCACCACCCATGGGCAGTCACAACATCAGCTTTACAACCCTGAAGGTGCCTGGGCTGGAGGCTGAGCAAGAGGAGCATGCAGACCATGTGGGTGTGTACTGAGGACCTCAAGGTGCTGTAGCACATCCCCCACATCTCTGTGGAATTCCCTATGCACCAGACCCAGGACCTGACTTTGGATGACAGGATCTTGTCTGTGTGTGCTCCCAGGGGGTACACCATCCCCTGAGGTGGTTCCACCTGAAGGTAGTGCAGGACCAGTAGATGAGGAGGCCCCAAGGTGGGTCCCATATGTGATGTGGCCTGGTAACATGGCCAGATGAGGTGGGAGAGGTGATTCTGCTGGCAACTGTTCCCCAAACATGCTATTGTGCCACTGTTATAGAACATATGTGGGCAGTAATAGTCCACAGATTCCAAGGTCATGTCCAACAGCATGCATAGATAGCCCCAATAACACAAAACAACAAATGTGCAGCAATCACATAGCAAACAGAACACAAGCATATATGGAACCATAGTGGCCCTTACAATGGCATGCAGGTGACATTGTCCATAACAGGCCACCAGTGGTAGTGTCCCTACAAGGAACATTACTACAAACACATAGCATGAAGTGTTGTACAATAACACACCTGATACTCTTGTTATAGGTGACTATTGTCAGACACACTGACGTCTCGCTCACCAGGCTGAATAAAGAGAAGGTCACAGTGAGCTGCCTGTCGGGTGCTAGGATCCGCCACATAACGCAAGCACTCAGGTCACTCCAAAGCAAATACAAATATGACTCAGTCATTGTACATGCTGGTGTGAATGACCTGAGACGTACCTCCCTGGACTACATGAAAAGAGACATAGAGGAGCTCTCTGATCATGTAGCCCAGGCTGGTATGACCCTGACCTTGAGCAGCATCTTACCCTCAACTAGAATGATGCCACAGTACAAAGACAAAATGATCGATTTTAACAATTGGCTAAAATGTTGGTGTCATTCAAAGGGGATCCAGTGTCTGTCAGCCTGGGATGACATGCTCGACAAGCCACGTTGCTTCGCTAGGGATGGCTTGCACCTGTCACCACTGGGCTTTTGGATATTGGCAAAGGCTCTTGCCACCCCCATAGTGCCTTTTTTAGGCAAGGCTCAAAAGTCAAACCCACCCCCATAGACAGCACAAGGAACAAGAAACTAAGGGTAATGCTGCTAAACGCCAGAAGTCTTAACCTCAAGATGCACACACTCGAAGCTCTCCTCAGTATGGAGAACATCGATATCTGTGCAGTGACAGAAACCTGGTTCAAGGCTCCAGAGAGCACCCCAGCACTACCAGGCTATACCTGATATCATGCTTTTCAGCCCCAAAACCTGGACCGAACCGCAAAAGGAGGGGGAGTTTCCATATTTATCAAGGATATCCACACCTCCAGGTTAGTGGCATTGCATGAAGTATCGGAGACCATCCATGTGCAACTAACAGTGGTCAAGACTGCTTTTCAGTTTATAGCATCCTACAGACCACCCTCTCAAAGTCAGGAATCCCATTCGGCTTTCCTGAAAACATTGGAGAACATGAAGATCTCTCCGAACACCATTATACTGGGTGACTTCAACTACCCAAACATTGACTGGAAGCACTACTCAAGCCCCAGCACCTTAGCCCAAAGATTCCTGGAAATTATAAACTCAAATGCTATGGAACAACTAGTCACCACTCCCACAAGAGGGGCAACATACTAGACCTGATCATTACCAACATGGGGACTCTATGCTCCACACCAGAAGTATATCCCTCATTGGTAAGATCACACCATAAATTAATTTCACTGGATGTCCACATCCCGACCCAGCCCAGAAAACCACAGTGAAAAACTTCTCAAAAGCGAACTTCTCACTTCTCAAAACTGAAGTGGAATCCTTCAAGGCCCCAGGGCCAGTGGAAACTACAGCCCAAACTGCAGAATCCTATATAAATGCATTCTGGACATCTCCAGGAATGCATGGATCATGCTATCCCAAACAAAACCAAGACCCAATCATCCAAATGCAGGCCCAGTCTGGTGGACCCCTGCCATAAATAAACTGTACAACAGAAGAGGAAGCTACTACATGATAGAGCAAAATCCCTAATAGGGAAGGCATCTCTGATCAGTACTAGCAAAAATTACGATCCCTCATAAAATCCTCCAAGGCCAGCTTCGAGAGAAAAATTGCACAGGACACCAAAGACAATCATAAGGCTTTTTTCAGTTATGTTAGAAACCTGGGATGCAACTCCCAGACTTGTTCTGAGTTGATTCTAAACGACAAAAAATACACTGAACCCACAGACATTGCCAATATCCTGGCAGACAGGTTCAGTGCAAACTTCTCCCCCCCCCAAAAGAGCAAATATCTATCCCGGCAGAGGGCTGCCTCCCAAACATCTCAGATGCTCAGGTGAAGGCTGCCCTCTCCAAAGCAAAAAACACTGCTTCCATGGGACCAGATGGCATCCCAGGTTGCGTCCTACATGAACTACAAGAGGAACTAATCCCTCAAATAAAACAGCTATACAATCTCAGCCTCACTACAGGATATGTGCCCACAGAATGGCGTACAGCAACAGTGGTCCCACTCCACAAAGGTGGAGCATCTACGGACCCTGGAAACTATCGCCCCATAAGCCTGACTAGCTTAGTCTGCAAGGCTATGGATAGGATCATCATGGAGCTCATAAACAAAGACATTGGGGACATACAGACACTAGATCCTACCCAGTTTGGCTTTGTCAAGGGCAGATCCTGCCTTTTGAACCTGGTTGACTTCTTTGAAACAGTCACCAAAGCCATAGATGAAGGGAAGGTAGTCCACACAGCCTATCTGGACCTTGCAAAGGCATTTGACACAATACCCCACTCGGGCATCATAGATAAGCTATCCAGCTTAAATATAAACCCCTATGTCACAAGATGGGTGCAAACTGGCTCAAAGACAGAACCCACAGAGTGAGAGTTGCTGGAGCCATGTCAGACTCGAAACCGGTCACAAGTGGCGTCCCACAGGGTTCTGTCCTGGGACCACTCTTGTTCAGTATATACTTTTCCAAGGTACAGGCAAATGTGGGAGGACTATGGCTCACCAAGTTCGCAGATCGACTGCAAACTGGGAGCCATAATCAACTCTCCAGCTGACACAAACATCCTTCAAAAGGTCTCACAGAGACAGATAACTGGTGCCAGCGCCATGGTTTAAAGCGAAATGCAGATAAATGTATAGACATACCCTTTGGCAAAAACAATGTGCCCACAAATTACCACATAGGCGGAAACCTATTAAGTACAGAGAAAGTTATTAGGGACCTGGGGACCCAAGTTGATAGCAATCTCTCCTTTGAAAACCACATTGCCAAAGTGGTTAGAAAGACCTTCTACATAGCCCACCTCATCATGAAGGGTTTCACATCTAGATCAAGAGAGGTAATCGTGCCCCTTTATTCATCCCTCATCAGGCCCATCATAGAATACAATGCCCGTTTTGGGATGTACCTTACCCAACACCTGCAGCAATTAGAAAGACCCCAAAAATATCTCACCAAGAGGATCAAGGGTCTCAAACAGATGCCATATACTGCTCGGTTAAAAAAACTCCAGCTCTACTCAGTTGCATACCGCCTACTTCGGCGATCTATGTCTGACATACAAAGCTATGTCAAATCCAGAATTAATGGACATGCTCCACCTCAGTAAATCTAAATCCCTTAGAGCCACACGCTCGAGGGACTTGAACCTCAGCACAGAAATAAATAGAACTTGCTGGAGGGACAGGTTCATAACCCAGAGGCTCCCTTCGCTCTGGAATAGAATTCCAGTTCATGTGAGGCAGAGCACCTCACTGAATCTCTTCAAGAAGAATCTCGATGGGTGGATGGGGGATCGTAGGTTTGTCCCAGGGATTACTCCCGTGTCACTATTAGACAGAGGCACAGTAAACTAAACCTTAAAAAAGGGCACAGTATACTCAAATCAAGGGGTGGCGTAAGCCATACAGAATCGGACTAGGCTTATAATTGCCCCAGGGCAGATAGCCTAGCATGAACCTATGAACCTATGAACAATATATGTCCCAATGGTAGATATTCTGTAGACATACCTGTTGAGTTGTGTGATCAGATTGTTGTTGCAGATATGGTGGGGGGAAACAGAGATGTGTATTAACAACTATAATAACCTTGCAGTATGAGGTCCTCAGATCTGTTTCCATCTTTATGCCTTTTAGGAAATATTTCCAGGGAGAGGTTGCCCATTTATACAGTGGAGGAGAATGATGTCATCATCTCACACTTGGTACAGCTCTACCAGGTGTTGCTCACCTGAACAGCCCATGATCAGCAGGAGCAGACCGCCCTGTGGAACAATCTTGTCCACAGAGTAAATGATGTTAGCCTGTATCAATGCACAGATCTACTTCGCCATGCCCATCGGCATGCTGCTGCAGTCAGGGGGGACCACCTTGCAATAGGAGGGGGTCATGCCACCCAGCACCCCCTGACACATGTTGAGGAACTTCTTGCCAGCTCGGGGCACCTGCACACACAACATCTGGTAGAGAGCATAGTGTAGGTCGGTGCTACCCACACAATGGCAGAGGAGCATGCAGGTAAGGCCACAGGGCACATCAGTAGACCACTGTTGCATATCCATCCACATCTGTACAGTTAGATCATGCATATGTGAGATGAAATATATATAGTCTGTTGCTGTGTAGTAGTAATAAACAGATGTGCATAATCTGTAGTATTGTGGGCTTGTACTGTTGATGTACTGTAATGTTGCACTCACCATGTACCAATGCCACAGTTGTGACTACTGACATCACATCTCTCACACACTTATGTAGGTCCCTCTGGTATACCTCCAGGGCAGCAGCCTGTAGCTGGTGAGTATGGTGTTTGTTCAGGTTTGCCAATACACCGGTCATGTTATGGCCATGGTATATTCCATGCACACATTTAACACACTTACCCATAATACATGCTGTACATGTTCATGTATTGGTGCTGTTAACTGCACTGCATCACAGCGGTCACCATGATGGTGTATCTGAAGGGTATGTCAGACTCCTGCAATATAACTAACATCCTGTCATTGCAAAATGTGTGCACAGAGATGAACATAATGGTGTGACAAATGGCCTACAGTAGGGACATGTGTGAAACATCACCCTTATACAGTGCTACAACAGTGTATATACCAGTATTACAATGGCAACTGTTACAGATCTACACTATGGCATATCACAATACTAAAGTCCACAACCCTTACAACTTGCAATGTGGTCCTAACATGAGCAATGAGTGTGAAATATGGAATCGTATGTTAGGACAGCAAATATGGGGAATACATACCTTCACAAACACTGGAACCATATGTGTGCACACACTCCAGATAAAATATAGTGGAAGCAGCTGTTAAGGTACTGACAGCAAACATTCTTCATGAGAATGCACCTTCCAGCAAGTACACATCCTCAATCTCACACTAAGAAATGGTCTGCTTTCCAAGACGTTTGGCCATCAAATGTGCCCACTTACCTGCAACAGAGGAAGCTGTGGCTTGCACATATCTTACATGCCATGGTGTGGAGCCCATACCCAACAGGTAGCACCCAGGAGTTGGACATGTAGCCATACCTCACCATTGCATATACCATGGCAAAGAGTGCAGACAGTCATGTATGTGGCGAGGATGTATGGGACAGGAATAATGTAGGAAATAAAAAGACAAGACAGATGATGTCACATGTAGCAAACCAGTCATGCAGGCTTCCTAGTAACATGCCACAACACTGTGGGAGTTGCAGGAATGTCTAGCAAGTACTAGCGGTGCAGTACCCGTGTCAGCAATTGTTTGGACTCTGCATACGTGTGGCCCATGGGTTAGGGTAATCAGATGGGACAGTTGTACCACAGAAAACATCAGCCAGGCCTCTCTACAGGTAGCGTATGCATAACAGAAAAGGTCCCCAAAAGGCATGCATTGCAATGTGTGCTGGTGTACCAAGACCACATTGGAAACCTACAGACAGTATCAAGTAAGATACATGTGCTGCACAACCAACAACTCACCCCACCTCAGGCCCACCATTCCCATCTGTACCTTGCCGGTGCCAGTGTACACCTGTATGTTTGCCATTCATTAGCTGAGACTAGGCTGGTACACATGGTATTAGGTGTTTGGGACACTGCAAAATGACACACATGTGTAGGCCATAGTTGTCAAGCATTTGCAAAAAGTCTGAAGGTGGGGGGGTGTCATCATGGCACAACAGTGCACTGCAGCATGGATCCAAAGGATGCTATGAATGGCTGTATCTGAACCCAATCAGGGTCAGGAAATGTGGCAGACATAACTCTGACTCCACAGCAATAGTGAAGGCAGTGTGTGAACTCCAAAGGATGTGCACATATGTTGACCTTGCAATCATGCAGAGTTGGGGGACATGTATAGGGCAGACTGACCAAATACTGGCAAATGCATATGGCCCATGCTAGTATACCCCTGCCAGGAATATTGACTGCTGTAGTACACATAACAGTAGGTGCAACAAACCATCATGATAAGGGAGTGCACACATATGCACTCACAAAGTGTATGCATCTCAATCAGCATCAGCGCAATTAACACATTTGTTTGACACTGCATTTGATTGTACAGGACATATGTCACATATCAGGTTCATGTAATGTTAACATATGCAGTAATGTGGTCCCATGACATATCAAGGAAGAGGGTGTCATATCAATAAGGGTGTGTACACTCCCCATAGCCATGGTAAGGTTTGAAGGTTGTCTGTGTAATTGCATCGTATTGGCCATATGTGCACCGCTGATGATGAGATCTGTAAATCAGACTTCAGGCATTCACAAATGACATCTGTCCACATATCATCCCAGGTATGTGTCGGGCAAACACATAGGAGCTGTGAGCAGCAGAATAGACATGACTGACATAGTAATACACATTCAGCAATGGTGTGTACACCTGTGAGGTATGGTGCACAGCACATGCCAGGGTACCAAACAGGTGCACAGCAATACTGTGTACATGGGTGCAGTGTGTTCCAGGGGAAGGGGCATCACCTACTAACATAGCCTATGCATCACATACATGTATACTGTTGCTACCATGGATTGACTATAAGTGCACTGGATGCTGTTGAATACCATATGTCATGCATGTTGACAGATGGGTAATGGGAGGTCTGTGTGTAATATCTTTGTGCAACCTCAGCTGTAAGTGTGCGTGTGTGTGTGTGGAGAGGTTATTTTGCCTGTAAGTGCAATCTGGTGGAGTGGAGGGGGTTGATGTATGTAGGATGTGTGTGTATATGTGTGTGTGTTTGTGTGTGTGTTCATGTATGCACATGTGTGACTGTGGGGTTGTTCATACCTCTCAACTTCCCTTTGAAATCATGCAGTACATGGACATGGACAGATACATGAGACACCAGGAATACTTGTCTGACATGTAGTCTCAGGACAGCTGATAGTATAATAAGGTCTGTAGCGTAGAACATGCATTGGGAGGGAAACTAGACACCAGGTATAATGTTATAATTGCAATTAGCAGAAAGGTGAAAGAATACCCACGTATCCAGCACTACAGATGTATTGGGGAATTACTAGACAACACCAGTGAGTGTTTCCAAATATTACTGTTGTCCACATAAGTTAATAGAGCAACAGATCTTGCATTTACTGAGCAATAGTTGCGTATGACACTCCAGTGCATGATATTGAGTGGCTGTATTAGCCCCTAATATATGGGGGCCATGCTCATGATGTCTGGACAAACCCAGGGTGAACACTAGATGATAGCAGTGAGTCTTTGTAAAACCGACTCCAATCAAGTCAAAGAGGTAATGGAGTAACAGGTCATATTTTGTGATCACTTGTATAACAAATTAGAAGAATGATACGTTAATGATTGGTATTAATGAGTGCAAGTTTCCAAGTCTGATGCAGGATGGGGAACTTAAGAGAATAAACTTGGGACAGTCTATAAACTCAGGGACAGGTAAGTATTATGGTGGAATGTCAGGGTGTATGTGTGTGTGTGTGTGTGTGTGTGTGTGTGTGTGTGTGTGTGTGTGTGTGTGTGTGTGTGTGTGTGTGTGTGTGCGTGTGTATGTATGTATTTACTGTTAAGCAATGACATACAGTTCGTAAAGTGAGTTTCTTGTTTTCCCCTCACAGGTGGTGAGATGGGTCAGGGTCCCTCCTGTAGGCAATCTGATGTTGGTGTCCAAGCAGACACTGAAAATGATGATAGGTGTGTTGAGGAACAGGCGGGGTTGTCAGAGGCCAGAACTGCGCCATCATTTGACATCCCCATTATCCACCCCATCCCCGCACACTGTCACAGTGCCTATAGATATCCCATCACCAGTGGCCATAGCAGAGGGGCAGTTGGCAATTGGTTGCATTACATAGGATAGTGTGGTATCTATGGCTGCTGTGTGTGGACACAGCAGCCATAGCCGGATGTCCAGCAGGGTACCACATAGACAGATGTACAGGGATGCTCATTGGAGAGCTGCTGGTCATCATGCCATTGGCAGATGTGCCACATCTGGTACCACCAGATGCATGTTTCATGCTGTCATGGAGGCGTAGGCATGTATGGAATGGTACACCAGACAGGGTCTGAAGCTGCAGAGGGTTACTCTTTCAGCTGTAACTGACAACATCCGTGATCTACAGGTACCCTCTGTTATTTTACAGGGGTCATGGATAAGTGGTGGGGTGAGATGGTGGGACTCATCGACCATTGTTTGTCCATGTGGGAGTGGTGA
Organism: Protopterus annectens; assembly: GCF_019279795.1. Lineage (NCBI taxonomy): Eukaryota > Metazoa > Chordata > Ceratodontiformes > Protopteridae > Protopterus > Protopterus annectens. The sequence goes on from NC_056732.1 coordinate 424,670,316, forward strand.
GATGGCCACATGGACATAGGCCAGCAACACCAACAGCTGGAGGTCGACTTGGATGTGCAAGGACACCAAGCTGCTCCTGTAATGGCAGTACCAGCCCCAGTACTGCAGGAGGGGGTGCTGTCCACAGCACACTACACCACAGCAGGCCACGTGCACGTGGTCCAGGCCAGTCCCAGGAGGGATCTGGTTCCACCGGACATATGTCATCATCAGGGGAGAGTACCATATCGTGGCTTGTACCTGGACATGCCAGTGGAACCCTTGGCAGGCAGAGTTATCATGTCCTTGGCCGGAGGTGGTGAACTGCACACCCTGCCAGGTATGATCTGCAGCTATCCAACAAACACCTGTATAGGGCAGCCACATGGCAGAACTGTGTGCATGCATACTCACACACAATACAAACACACCTATGGCAACCCCTTACCTTCACACACCACATCACCATGGCCATATCAGTAATTAAAACCCCTCACTCACACACATGGTGTCAAATGTATGGTTTAAGCCTAGGTCTCTGGCAAACCAAACCAACAAAACATCCTGTGCATATGATAATACCTGTGCCTCATCCCTGTCATCCATAACATTGATGCAGGGACATGCTATTATGGTTCTGATGCACACGGTGACTGTACTGCAGTCTACCAATGTACTGCTGTGTAACATATTGTCAGCAGTAAGGTTTAATGCTTACATGTAAGGAAATGTAGTTGTCCAGTCATGACGCATTTTAGCTGTTATTAACACTGAGTGATTGTGGTCTCCATAATGTTATCCGTTTGTATTGTAGGTGTACATGTGTCAGCAGGAGGATGGTCTACTGTCATATCTCACAAGGAGTATGGCACTGTGGTTACACCTTATCTGTGCCATATCCTGGGTGCAGGTGAACATATGTCACAAGTCTGTATAACAGTTACTGCTTGTGCCACATGGCTGATAGGTCTGGGGGTGGTTTATACAGGTGAGTGCATGGTGGCTGCTGTTAGCAGGCCTTCTACAGTGGACAATGGTAGTTGTACTGGGAGGTACACACAACATGTCTGTGTATAACACACACAGAGGCTTTGGTGTTGATGCACTACACAGAGAATGCTGTCCACATGGATGTATGTACCTGTGCAAGGAACCCATTGTAGCCTATGTAATTCCACCAAGCCAGACTATGCACAAAAACACATTGTGAAATAAGCATTCTGCTAGTTTAATATCATTGACGATGGTACCGGCAGGGTATATGTCCCCTTCCCCAATGTAGTGCAATCCTCAACTTGGTAAACATATGTGTGCTGGTGTGGGTGGCACACCCCTACCCTTTGGAGGGTGAAAGGTACTGTAGAACCACAGATAGTGTGATAGACAACTACCTAACCTGTTAACATGAACTGTGCAGTATTATGGCCAGGTACATGGAGGGATACAATCAACAGTAACTGCAATGATGTTGGTTGTGTCCACAACAGCCACACCCAGCTATGTACACCAAACCCAGTATCACTGCACACCTATACAGTGGGGAAGAGGTCAGTTACACATCTAACACTAGTTAGCATCAGCCAATCATCTGGGTGCCTCTTGCAGAGGGCTGGTGAGGTGCTCCAGTTGACATGTATGCAACATGCATTACATAACATGGTTAGTGCTTGTTTTGGAGACCTGTACCCAAGCATGTTCTGTTGACTGTGGTAGTGTAGTTGAGGTATCCATGGTATGTGGTGCGTAAAAGGTATGGAGTCCTATCTGTGGCATTTATAACACAGCTAGGCAGATATGTCAGCGTCAGTCAAGCATAGATTGTCTGTACATATCCAAGATGGATACCTGACATCTGCACATCTGTACAGAGGACTGACAGACATCAGCTAGCCAACTAGCTATGAATTAGGATGAATGTGTTGACAGATAGATGTCTGATACTGATAGGTATGCCATTACTACATGATGGCAGCCCTCACTGACATGTGCTATACACACAGTAGTTCACAGTTATTTTCTACATGTCAGATCATTATCCAGTAGGAAATATTTAATGAGACACAGCTCACACACCAGGAACACGACAGTGAAGACTCAGAGTCCATCTTTGCATGCAGGGGTGTTTGTTTCCAGTACTACAATTAGCAATCTACTCTTACTTGAGAAAGCACTGTCAACAGTAGTAACATAATGATACACTACATGCCAGTGTGACTGCATATAACCTGGGATACTACCCATATATGCAACACAGTCACATGGATAAGAGTGTTGTACAAGCCATATATACTCAAGTGTCCCAGACAGTAGACTCACACATCTTGCTGCTGTAATGACAGCACATAGATGCATATTATGTACATGGCATTACATACACTTATTACAGATGTCATTACCCTGCTATGTTATCAGACTGGAATGTAAGCACTGGTTACCAGGACTGAGCCATGCTTAGCAGGTGTTAGCATTGCTGCAATATAAGAGATTAGCACATTTGCGCACTGGTAAGTGAAACCCACACGGTGCAAGCACCCATACATTTAACCATACGTTAGCACCGCTTAACTTCACGCAAACCCACACAAACACACTTAAAGCTGTTCAAAACTGCCTTAACCACTCTGTATCCAACAGCCCTTGGTTGCCCAGCAACAAAATAAACACCCCATGAACCCAGGACCCTGTACACTATAGTCACAGCAGTTAACCACTAAGCCATGACAGGTGTGAAGACAGTGGTTGTTTTTTCATATATCTGTCAGTACACATATTGAATAGTATTGAACAATTGTTGTGACTTCTACAATTGCGTAGTACTTGTTAGTGATATTACTGTTGCAGCACATATGTTGTTATATCTAAATATACACATATCAGATAAATATGGTGTGATACATCTGGGAAGGTATACACAACAGTAACGTTTACACATGACTAGGATATGGGTGTATATATATATATATATATATATATATATATATATATATATATATATATATATATATACATATGTAGATAAATGTGTACATCTACATACACATATCTATTCATATATTTGTATTTATATTGCATCATATATATGGCCATATATAGATCTCTCTGCATATATATATATATATATATATATATATATATATATATATATATGTGTGTGTGTGTGTGTGTGTGTGTATGTATGTATATATATATATATATATATATATATATATATATATATATATATATATATATATCCATGTATGTTTGTAGATATCCAGGCCACCTTGTTGAGGTAAAAAAACAATCTTTATAGTAAGTCAACAATACAAAATATGAGCGCTTTCATCTACAAACTAGACTTCTTCAGATAATAATCGTATACATCTGCTACCCTTTCCTTAAATAACATTTCCCCTAAATTAATCAATTAACATTTAAAAGGGAACTCATTTTGAAGTTGCACTTTCCACAAGTTTGCTATCTCTGTGCATTTTCCAAAATGCAGCTCCTGCAGAACAATTTCTGAAGAAAACACACAATAACCTTGAATTAAAAAGTATAGTGCATAATATTGAATAAAATATAAAAAGAAATATACATTACTCATACTACTACAACAATAACTGTGCATATAAAAAGGAGTCAACCATCTGCACCTAAAGATATGCTGTTAATACATAAATAATACCAAAAATCCTGTCGGGGATATTTACAGAATATGTCTTTAGGTCCAGAATTACCTAACATACTATTATAAAAGGAAAAGGAAATTGAAATGGCAGTTGAGATTAAAATCTTTTATTACACCAGGATTGAATGAATATGTGACCATCAAACCTGTTCTAATATCTAAAGCAGAAAATATTTAGCAGTTTTTGCCTTAGCTCCTTGTTGCCCTATATTATCTAAAATAAGTTTACTACTTCCTTGTTAGTAGCAAGTATTTTCTAGGATTATTTTCCTTTTATAATAGAAATTGTTCTGTAGGAGCTGCATTTTGGAAAATGCACAGAGATAGCAAACTTGTGGAAAGTGCAACTTCATAATGAGTTCCCTTTTAAATGTTAATTGATTAATTTAGGGGAAATGTTATTTAAGGAAAGGGTAGCAGATGTATACGATTATTATCTGAAGAAGTCTAGTTTGTAGACGAAAGCGGTCATATTTTGTATTGTTGACTTACTATAAAGATTGTTTTTTTACCTCAACAAGGTGGCCTGGATTTCTTTTACTTTGGTTGGTTTTTGGCTTCATAATTACTTGGAGTTTGCTATGTTTGTAGATATGTATATATAGATATATATAGATATATATAAATATATATACATATATGTTTAACATATGTCCAGAACATGAAGTGGAGTCATACCTCAGCACCAATAGTCTCAACCTCTTAGTGCAAGGGGATGTCATGTATGTATTGCAGGTATATATGTAGACTGTTGCTGCTGTAACAGGGGTTGTCTTAACAGAAATGTTGTATATGGGAGGTTACATCTGCTATTGACATGTATGCCATCAGTTACTGACAGACATTTTAAGATCATCATAGTACAGTACCACTGATATCACAGTAATGGTCCTGTGGAATACAGCAGAGATATGACCAATAAATGTGGACAGTCTTACACACTCTGGTCAGTCCAGGAGTATACACAGAACCCCTTAGTGCAAGGCATGTGGACCAAGCCTGACAATGTGGATGGTAACAGCCATGTAAATGGGTATATCATGTAAATACTGGAATACATATGCCCACACAGTTTATTCATTCACACACTACTGTTTGTCCTGACACATAATAACCGGTGGTGCAGAAGTCACATGGCCACATACTACCCACTAGTTAATGACATACATCTGTACAGCATCCCACTGCTTTGTCAGAAATACATGACAGTTATGGTGGCCCAGCAGCAGTACACCTGACAAATATCTGGACATAACATCACACTGGTAAAGACAGGGAGGGGGTAGGAGAGTAAAAGCTAAGCATGTTTGTGTGACACACATCCCAGTACGGGGTTTCAAACCCCTGCCTGACTATGTCTTGATATTACAAGCACTGTGCAAACTACAGGCAGACTACCACAACACTGGCCTGCATTTCTTATGGGGGAATACACATGTACCTGCAAATATAGCAGGCTCTACAGGCATGTCACAGCACAGAGTAACAGACACCTGTGTGAAAGTGCATACCCACAACCAATGTGAAGACAGACACAGCCACATATGGTAAGCAAGCTTAATATTACAGTATATGGACTGTCTGATCAACACCATCCTCATATGTGCCAGTCACACACTAACCCTACATATATTGGGCCACTACACAGTGTGGTCCAATGGCTGTCTGTGGTATGGGATATGTGTGTGTTTTGCCCTACAAACATGTAAGCCGATAGGGTACCTTACACTGGAGCAGCCTGTAACATCAGATAGAACAGGACCAAGAACAATGACATCTACCACAGTCTGTACACAGGCCAAGGTACATATTCGCAATACACATGCTGTCGACAGTCACCATAATTACACAGACCTCACTACTGTACACACTACCAAAGAATGCCCAGGTTATGTCCTCAAATATAACCCCTACTATACATAACATGTCTATCAGTCTGATATCTCACTGGCTTGTTATCAGGTATGATGTCAATAAATAATGGTGTACAGAACATATGCACCTCTTACTGCATGACATATGTACAAATGTGGACAGAGTTGTGGCTGGAGGCACAAACACAGGGCCAATATTGACATGTTGCTGTGATAACCTCATACATTTACTGTTGTAACAGGGTTTGTTGTGACATATGTCCTATGAGGGATACAAAGTCAGTAACTCTCATGGCTGTCACCATGTACTGACTGCAATCCTCAGACTATGCTTCTGCAGTTCTAAGATAGGTAATCTGTGAGTAACATAAGACACATAAGACTCCAAACACTGGCCAGTCTGCAGATAATCATACAGGTGGGAGTTTCCTCAAACACATAACACTGTCACATGACAGGTATTAAATCATGTAGACCAGTCATATCCACACAAACCCTGTTAAACCAACATTACTCCAAATGCAGAAGAGCAAAACTTACATTCTGTAGTCATGTCAGGAACCTCCCCCTCCTGTTTATTGGCCTGTATCCACAGTGTATGCTGTTAGAGGTATATCCCTTTGCCATCTGTGATGCTGTTTGCCAAACACTGACATGAAGTCCTGCTCACAGTGAATGAAAAGGGCCAATACTCACATGATGTTCCTAGTTATAGGAGAGTGTTTCCATGCAATTGGCTATGTGAATGTTACCGCAGCTGTTCCACATGCAATCAGCTAGTGGGGGACTGCAATTCATGCACAGGCCATCAGCTGATCATGAGCATCACTTACAAAACACAAGTTGCTGCCTAAGCAAAGCAGGTGTACTTCTCCATATCCACCAGAGAGGGAATGAGAGAGACAGACAGAGACAAAGTAAGACAGGGAGGGGGTAGGAGAGTAAAAGCTAAGCATGTTTGTGTGACACACATCCCAGTACAGGGTTTCAACCCCCTGCCTGACTATGTCTTGATATTACATGTCTATGCAGTTATTGCATGTGCCACAGAGCTTACATGTTGGTGAGTTGTCCAAAGGTATATTTGACGGTGAGTAACATCAGCAACAGTGATAAAGGAGGGATAATATAGGTGTAGTACATGTGCCTGTCCACAAGAACAGGTGTCAAGGATGACACAGCCACACTCTCTCAGGGACTCACACACATTATCACAGTTGGCAGGGTCAGGATTAGACTTCCTAACTAACAAGTTTGCCACACTACAGTAATATGCAGGTATCACATGCACCACATTGGTTATCAGGCTGATATATGGGCAAAGAGTATTTCAAGGTGTCTGACATCAGAAGGCATGCTTCAGTAGGCCATTGGGAGGTGTAGTGAGTGTGAATGGGGTCCAAATCATTATACTCCACACAGACACACACACACACACACACACACACACACACACACACACACACACACACACACACACACACACACACACACACACACACACAGGTTTGTCAGTACTGACATGCATGGGTGCATTGCTTCACAGGTGTGTAGTGGTTGACTGTGCCAGAAGGCTGTACAAGGCTAGGTAAAGGGTATATCTTGGCATCAGGCCACATGACAATGGTCTGCAGTGTGGCTCAGGGGCGTAGTGGCTGGATTGGCCCACACAGGTGGGTATTGTATTCACCATCCACTCATCTGTTGTGGGTGGCCAGTGCTGTGCAATGCTTGCCATGTATGTGTTCTATATTCCACAACATGGATGGTGTCTGGGATGTGCACACATCCCACATGCATGTTCTGTGACATGTGCAAGTGTACCTGGGGTGTCTGGGGCATGTTGTGTAGACAGATTATCAGATGTGCCATTCCTGACCTCATATGGTGAGAACTGGCAATGGAAACCAGGTTGGCCCTGCACCTACATTGACAGCATGATACAGGTATTCACTGGTGTCAGTGGCATCTGTCCATACAAGGCATGTGTATAAGGCATGGTATGTCCTTTGTGGGTTACATTTGCTGACTCTACAGTTGTTGCAGGTGTCCAGTAGGGAACATAACAAAGGGGAACTGTATGCAATGATTTACCTATTGTAGGGATGGGACAGGGTTCCATGTCCTCTGTACTCCACTGCAATCACATCACGGTTACTATCTGTTGGCAGTATGCAGAGAACTACCAACATAGTGGTTGTTGCTTAGCCAAGTGTGTTTGTGTATGAGACATGGGTGGGTAGTGTTGTCTGGGTAATACAAGGGTTGCCTATATTGTTCCCCAAGCCATTATGTCACATGTAGGGGTATGGCTTGTCTACCCAGCCTCTCTGCTGTTTGACATCTGTTATCCTTGTAAGATGAATATTGTGACATATAATAGGCTCACCATATAAGAAATTTGCAAAACCCCTCCACAATGCATCCTGTTTACACACTCACAGCTACCTCCACATAGGATACTAATGACAAAGTGAATGACATCATCAGGCTTGCCAAATTAGGGCAATGGAAGTTGTAGTGACTGTGAATGGCCTCAAAAGCATTGATCTCTACACAGACAAACAAAAGCACACGCACACACACACACACACACACACACACACACACACACACACACACACAGGTTTACAGTTGCCATGTCTGGGATTAGAGCTCCTACCTAACTAGTACATCACACTACAGCATTACACATTACTGGGCTACTCATTCCCCAAAGGTGACATCGGCAGGCTTGCCAAGTTTGGGCAATGGAAAGTGTAGGTCATAGGTTCATAGCTTCATAGGTTGGTACTAGGCTATTGGCCCTAGAGCCTATGCATGACTAGCCATGACAACTCCCTGACTATGTCTTCCCATAATATTTACTTCTCTGGACCTCTGTCTAGCAGGGCAACTGACATGATCCCTAGGGTCAATTTCCTATCTCCCATCCAATCATCAAGGTTCCTTTTGAAGAGGGCCAAAGAGGCACACTGCTTGACATGTATGGGCAGTCTATCCCAGAGTCTGGGGAATTTCTGGGTCAGGAACACATCCCTCCAGCATGTATTGTTCATTGTGATGACAATGTTTGGATCCCTGGAGTGTGTGGCTGTGAGGAATTTGGATTTCTTTATGTGTAGCATGTCCATCAGCTCTGGGTTTGACATGACATTGTATGTTAAGCAGAGATTGCCTCTGAGTACACGATATGTGATAGAGTATAGCTGGTTGGCCAACACAATGTGTCTGAAATTTCAACAAGTGCTACTAACTACTAAGAAAGACTAGCTCCAAACACGTAGCTTGCTATCCCCCATTCTCACCCAACCTTCTTCCTCACACTAAACTCTAAACATGAAAATAAAAAATTAAGGAAAGACCCAACACCACACAGTGATTTTAAACTAAAACTACTCATGTCCCAAAAACTACTCATGTCCCAAACACTGCTGCTGTTCTTCTTGGAATTCATAACAATTCCAACGCCTACCAGATCCACTAATCCATAGGTCCAATATCCTAGACAAGGTCCTGAAGGACACCTTCATGGGTCAATGCTCAAATCAATGTTGGTCAACCTCCGGTCCCCCCTCGTCAGTCTTACAATCACATAATAACATCACCCCACCCACCACCCCCCCAAAGAAACCACAAAGTAAAAACTTCACAGTAAAAAAAATGCAACTTAAGCCAGACCATGCCTACTTAACGCAGAACTGACAAAATTCATGACTACACTAACAGACACTATGAAACTGACTCTGCATACACTAACTCACATGTAATGAAAGCATCCCCAAATCATCCCAAAATGCCATCCAAAATAAAACCAAAATGCTCTCATCCAAAAAAGGAAGGAAGAAACTTTTGCAGAAAAGATACAAAGACTTTAAAAATAAAAAGGAAGAAACTTTGCATGAAAAAAGGATGAAAAAAAGATGCAAAAAAGAACTTGAGAAAATAAAATTGCCAAAGATTCAGCCTATAAAATTGAACAAAGCTAATTACGAAATAAATTAAAATAGACCACAAAGAGATTACAAAGCATTCTAAAACTAGAGAGTATAAATATATGATCATGCTCTGATATGCTCTGAGCTAAAATTAAATATTCTTAAATATACTGATCCCTCTCATCCTGCCAATATCCATCAGGTGCCAAAAATTGCCAACTCACCCCCAAACTCCCCCTAAATGCTCACACCCCAGGCCAAGCCAAGAAAATCTATCCATAACGACACACACATCGGGCACGCACTCTAAAACACAAGATATGTTGGAGCATGGGACCTCAGTGCATCCTGGGCTAATCGAACCCATCGATCCACAATCACCTAAGTGTCATGTTTAATCATAGCCTCACCTCAGGTTTCCCTCACCTCATTATTCCCTGTGGTACCCACCTCCCATTTGTGGGGGGAGATCCATCTTTCTGACAACCCCATGGTTACCTTGGAACTTGAAACTAAAGGCATTGACAGTGGCACACATATCACATGCACCCAGTTGGAGTTTTGGATTTACCCAGTTTGAATCATGGAACTGGCAACCTTGTTGAAAATCTGTCTCCAGAGCCCAACAAGTCTCCAAGGTGGGATGAACTGCTATCTAGACCTTGCCAAGGGTTGAATAACTCCCCACAGCCTATCTCAACAGTAAGGTGGAGTTGAAGGTATCTAGACTTGCTAAGTCATGCGTGACTATAATAGCACTGATACAAATCCAGATAAACTTTTACGTTAACTCAAATCTGCTCCAGCTAAACCCAAATGGTACCTGAGGGCTTACTGATAGGCTGATGGGAGCCCAAGGGTCTCTTCTCTGACTCAGGTCAAGGGTAGGGACTCTGGCTGTAAGGGGTTCAGTCCTGGGGCTCTGTGGAGCCTTTATTGAAACTCTGATGAAGCTTCAGGTGGTAATGAGGGACAAAAAATGCTAACAAAGTAACAGATGATGATAAACAGAAAACCATTAAAGGGAATCCCAAATGATGGCTTTTGAAAACAAAAAAGGGCCTCCATAGAAACAGGTTTTTGTGTGGAGAACACAGGGCTCAAGCTCAAAAACAATAGGTGTATTGTTAGGACTTTGGGAAAAAGTGACATCCATGAATTACCATATAGGTAAGGAGTACCTTCACACAGGTAAGTGTGCAAACAGAGGGCTTCACAGGGTCGACAGGTCTCACCTGTCACAACCACAAGACACGTTCACACAGAACAAGGCCTACATTGCACACTTTGCATCACGAATTCTGTTTCATCTTACTCAGATAGGATTAGGTCTATGTACACTCTCATCCTCATTTCCTATGAACCTAGCATACAAAGTCAACAACCACAAAGGAGCTCAAGACTCTGCCAAAAACTGGAAAGGCTTCGAAAATAGCTATCACTAAAAGAATCTATTTATTAAAGAAGGTATAAACAAAACATACATCGCTAAAGGTGAGCTATACTCTGTCGCTCACTCATCTAAACCTTCAAATCACTGCTTCTCAAAACATGCTGCTCTCATAACCAAACAAAGTCAACCCAATAATACTTAAAGATTGCCCAAGGGAATCAAGGGATCGCCCAGGGATCTAAACCTCTGAACTCACAATAAAATGGACAATAAAAAATTTAGGTTCCTGGGATAGAAAGCCCCCTAGACGGCTAGGGTCCTAGAGCCCATACAATGTGGGGTCCAATCTCTTTGGACTGTGCTTCAATGATTTTCAGACAGTCAGCATAGGGCATCTGGTTTTGGCCTCTGATTCTTTTAGTGAGGTTTTTCTAGAGCCTTTCAAGTTGTTGCAGATGTCTTGTGAGGTACATACCAGATGGGCCATTGTAGTCTGTACTGGGTCTACTGAGAGATTACTACAGTGGGACAATGGCCTACTTTTTCCTGGATGTAAAGCCCTTAGTGATGAGGTATGCCACATAGGTGGATTTTCTGATTGTTGTGATGATGTGTTTATCAAAGGTGAGCCCACTGTCCACCTGTGTCCTTAAGTCTCTTATCACACTTTAGGTGTTTAGTGTACTGCCACCTATGTGGTACTTCACAGGTAATTGTCCCTTCCCAAAGGGGATTACTATACATTTCTTGGCATTGAACTTGAGGCCATGGCTGAGGCACCAAGCATCTCTTTCTGTAAGGCCCTTTTGTAGAATATCCACATCATGTGGGGATTCAGTATTGGCTCCCAGTGTGCAATCATCTGCGACCTTTGTTAGCCAGAGCCCCGTAGTGTTGGTCTGTACTTCAGAGCAGTAGATGCCAAACAAGAGCGGTCCCAGGACTGAACCCTGAGATACTCCAACTGTCACTTGTCTGGGGCTAGATTTGGTGTCACTACTTTTACAGTGTGGGTTCTGTCAGTACAGCAGTTGGCAGCCCATCAGGTGACATAGGGATTAATAATCAGCTTGGTATGTTTATTTATGATTCCAGACTGGGAGATGGTGTCAAAGGCCTTGGCGAGGTTTGGATAGGATGTGTATACCACCTTACCCTCATCCACAGCTCTGGAGACTGATTCAAAGATGTCAATCAGATTCAGGAGACATGATCAGCCCTTCACAAACCCAACCTGGGTGGGGTCCAGTGTTTGCAGGTTGCCAATGTCTTTGTTTATAAGTTCCATGATAACACATTCCATGGCCTTGCAGATCAGGCACGTCATACTGCTGGGGCTGTAGTTCCCAGGATCCAAGGTGGATCCCCCCTTGTGGACTGGGATAACTGTAGCTGTGCACCATGCAGTGGGCACGAAGCCTGAGATGTGGCTATGATTAGACATGGCACATAGGTGAGGTGCCAGTTCATTTTGTAGTTCATGCAGTACACAGACCAGGATGTTGTCTGGACCCATGGATGCTGTTTTCTTAGCTCTGGAGAGTGTGTTTTTTACCTGTGTGGCCGTTATTACCAGATTCTGGCAATCTTTCAATGTTGAGATGGGCCCTTTAGGGGGTGTGAGGGGGTGCAGTTGGCACTGAATCAATCTGCCAGGATATTGTCAATATCCTTGTGAGCAGTATATTTAATATCATCCTGTTGTAACTCAGAGCAGACCTGAGCATTGCCATTTAGATTCCTGACATAGCTATGGAACAGGTTTCAGTTGTCTTTGGCATCTTTGGCTATATTATATTCATAACTAACTTTGGAGGATGTTATGAGGGATATCAGCTTCTTACTGAGGCTGGTAAGGGGGTATTTTGCATCCTGGAAATTCCCTAATTTCTGCAACAGTTTCTTCCTTTTGTTGTACGGTATGTTTATGGCAGGGGGCCACCACATTTGCTTCCTTTTCTTGGTGGGGAGCATCTTGGTTCCATATTGGATGGCACGATTCATGTACGACTGGATGTGCTCATACAGTGCCTTACTGTAGGATTCAGCAGTCATCCTTTCAGTTCCTGTCTTCATGGGTGTCATGACATTAGTCACGTCTGACATGTGTAGCATGACGTTGGCTTTGGAGATGTGTGTTACGGAGGTTTCCTTACTGGGTTATGGGGGAGGGATGTGGATGTTAAGGGTGATTAGCTTATGGGCAGTCTTGACCACTGATGGGGTGACCATAGGTGTGGAGCATTGATTTCCCATGTTGGTAATGACCAGGTCTAGGATATTTGAGCCCCAGGTGGGACTATGGGTTACTTGATCCAGGGCATTGGGAATTATGACTTCCAAGAACCATTGGGCACACGTGTTGGTACACAAGTAGTTTTCCCAGTTAATGGCAGGGTAGTGTAAGTCACCCAGTATTAGGGTGCTTGGTTGTATCATAATATTTCCCAGTATGTTTAGAAAGGTGTATTGGGAATCTTGGGGCATGGTGGGGGATCTGTAGCAAGCAATACAATTTGGATTGCAATCTTACCTAGTGTTAGTTGCACCAGGGGTATTTCAGATGCATTCTGTTGGGCAAGTAGCCTGGTGGTGTGAATATCCTTGGTGAATATGGACACTACTCCACCTTTAGTGTTTTGGTCTTAGTTTGGTGGCCGACAGGTGTGGTGAGAGTTGTACCTGGTATTGCAGGGGTGCTCTCTAGAGCCTTGGATCAGGTCTCTGTTACTGTACAGATATCAATGTTCTCCATTTTAGGAGTGCCTAGTGACTGTGAATAGCCACAAAAGCATTGATCCCTACACACACACACACACACACACACACACACACACACACACACACACACACACACACACACACACATACACACACACAAAGAGTTTCACAGTTGCCATGTCTGGAATTAGAATTCCTACCTAGCACTACAGTATTATGCAGTTATAACTCATACCATGGAGCTTACTGGGCTACTCCTTCCCAAAGGTGTATTTCAAAGTGAATGACATCAGCAGCCTTGCCAAATTAGGGCAATGGATATTGTAGTGAGTGTGAATGGTCTCAAAAGCATTGCTCCCTACACAAACACGCACACCTACCCACAAAGTTCTACAGTTGTTATGTCTGGGAATAGAACCCCTACCTAACTAGTACATCACACTACAGCATTACACAGTTATAGCACACGCCGTGGAGCATATAGGGCTACTCTTTACCCAAAGGTGTATTTCAGGCTGAATGACATCAGCAGGCTTGCCAAAGTAGGGCAATGTGAAGTGTAGTGACTGTGAATGGCCACAAAAGCATTGATCCCTACACACACACTTGCCATGTCTGGGATTAGAACTCCTACCTAACTAGTACATCACACTACAACATTATGCAGTTATAGCACACACCACAGCACTAGGCTGCTTGGTCAGCAAAGGTGTATTTCAAGGTGAATGACATCAGCAGGCTTGCCATAGTAGGGCAATGGGGAGTGCAGTGTGTGTGCATGAGCCATAAACCATTCATCTGGAAGCAGACACACAACACTCAGGCACACACAGGTTTATATTTCACAGGTACGTGTATACAACCGCTGGATGAATACTGACTTGTACAGTCATGTTACACAGTTATCACAAGCACCACAGACACTATAGTACTGAGGGATACCAGATGCAAATGTCTGCAGTGATTGAAATTTACACATCATGTGGTTTTAGCCAATTGGATGTGTGCTGGGTGAGACAGGCCTCATGATGTGAGGCTCTTTGCCACTGTCTGTCACTCTATTCCACACATCGATGTATGTGTAATTTTGGCCTATTATAGTGTGTTGTCCTTGGATATATGCAGTGGCAGCTCATCCTATTGGACTGCAGCCCCCCAGCTGAAAACCAAAAAAAAAAAATCCTGAATCCCAAAACTCACGCATGCATGAGTGGGTGAGTGGAAAACTCAAATCTAGACTGCTGCTTAATCAGTCAGGATTTGGAATAAGGCAGCAGTTCACAGATGCCCCAGAAGTCTATGCAGTTATAGCCACATAGACTGGAATGGGATCAGACTGCAAGGTCAGCAGTCTGTGCTCACATACTTGTGTGCATGCTCGGCATTCCGGAACCGGATATGCTGAGAAACGGCACTTATGCCTTTATTTGCTGAAATGGAGCTAAGAAACAGCACTTATGCCTTTATTTGCTGAAATCGAGCTGAGAAACTGCACTTATGGACAGGTGCTGCTTGATATGGTGGAGAAATAGCAGGTTCTGCTTTAGTGTGTGTGCACTTTATGCATTTATTTGCTGAAACAGAGCTGAGCAGTATGCCTTCTTTATTTATGGAGATAAGTCAGGTTGTGCTTTAGTGTGTGTGCACTTATTTGCTGAAACAGAGCTGAGCAGTATGCCTTCTTTATTTATGGAGATAAGTCAGGTTCTGCTTTAGTGTGTGTGCACTTATTTGCTGAAATGGAGCTGAGCAATATGCCTTCTTTATTTATGGACAGGTACTGCTTGATATGTTGGAGAAATGGCAGGTACTGCTTTAGTGTGTGTGTGTGTGTGTGTGTGTGTGTGTGTGTGTGTGTGTGTGTGTGTGTGTGTGTGTGTGTGTGTGTAAAATGCCCCCGTGACTACAACTCAGGAAACATACCTGGTAGTGGCTAGACTGAAATCCTGTACCTTGGGAGTAGGCAGCAGGAGCTTGAATTCCCTACCCACCACCACTTGTGAAAGTTTTGCTTCATATTGTTGTTCTGGTCCTCATAAAATCTGTGGTTTTCTGGAAAATATTGACAGGCATTTGAATTTCAGACTTCATATTCTTCAGAAAGTACATGTAACACAAAACTTTTTATTCTAGCAATTTTCTGTTTATAAGATCGTTGTTGGCTTTGCCCAGGTTTTTTTATGCTAACAGGTTGAGAGCTACTGTGAGAAATGAATTCCCTGAATATGTTTGCAGGGCTGTATTACCCCATTATTGGCTTTGTCTAGGTGTTTTGTGCTAAGAAGTTGAGAGCTATGGTGAGAACTGAAGTCACTAAATGATAGATAGCCATTTAAGTTTCAGTCTAGCTGTCTTTCAAGAAACAGCTGATTTTGTATAGTGGTATGTTGATCTGACTGTAGTGCACAGGGTCCTGGGTAGGTTTAAGACTCTGCAGTGAAATGCATGGCGGTAACACAACATTTTATTCTAGCAACTTTCCAAGGTTATACAAGCAATTTTTAAATGTGTCCCTAGTATTTGGGCTTTTGTCCCCCCAATAAATGTTGGCCTTTTCCAGATTTCTTGTGCTTCAAAGTTGAGAGATACAGTTGAGTGTCGAGTGGATTTTACAAGGAGCTGAAAGCCTGAAGAGAAGTTTAGTGCTGCTTATGCTGAGTTGGTTTGCATTTTTAATAGCATAACAGGAAGTGCACTTGCTTTTGATGCAGAAGGCTGTGGGTTCTACTCCCACAGTATAGAGATACATTGCTGACACTGTACTGTGTTGTTCTTTTAAAGGGAGTGGATGCTGCAGTCCTGAGAATATCCTCTTTGGTGGAGATACCTAGTAACGATGAATCTGTTATCAGTTTGCCATTCATCCCCCATTGGAATATTACTAGCTTATCATTTTTTATATAACAGGAAATGTATTCCTCAAGGGCAACAGGCACTTTATTTGTAGATAAAACAATGAAATATAAAGTTGTTTGCTAGCAGCAACCTCTTCATAAGTTACAGATCTCTTTAATGTGGAATTATTTAGATGACTTTTACTTCTGCAGAGATTGTGCATATTTACTGATACTGGTGGATTGTAGAAGTTTGAGTAGACTTTTATGATGGAAATGTTCTGAATTGGGCAGTTTTGTTATTATTGGTGCATGCATTTTATTTCATTGTTTACTGGAAAGATGTTCCAAACAATCAATTTAAAACACCTCTAACCACTGTACTGTATTATACAAGGAATACAATTTAATACAATTAGTAAGGTGTATCAAAGAACACATGTATGTTTCCTGTGTAAGGGGCTTATGATTTGAAAACAGCTCAAAGTTAATCTTTATCTGCCACTGGCGAGATGTATTTTCTTTGAATGTGGCTTTCAATGCTGTTTCAATGAATGTGAGTTTCAAGGGCAGATAAGTTTTAATGTTAAGTCTATTTTCATTGTGAGACTGCAGTGCTTTGTTTAGCAGATGTCTATTTGTGTCTGTGCTGTAAAATGTAAAATAAAACTTTTAAATGAAATGCAAATCATCATAGAAGTAAAGCAGTATGCACATTACAGTGTTTATGGTAAATGGGGCGAAATAGCCAAGTAATGGGACATTGGAATAGCTGTAGGGGGAAGGCCCCATTCGACCATGATTTTGTGAGGGGAGAAGGGCAGCAAACTCAGACAGCCCTGGCTGAACTATACCACTCAACTGTCCGGATTTTTGCAGCATGAATAGATTTTTGCTTCTTATTTTTGGTTTGTTCCTCATAACTTTTGTGGTTTTCTGACAAATCATTTAGGAATGAAGTCACTAAATAATGACAGACATTGAGTTTCAGACTTCATGCCCTTCAGAAAAATGCATGCAAGACCTGTTATTCTGTCAACTGTCTAAGTTTATACAAGAGGAATTTTTAGTACTGTTTATATGTTCCCCCAATATATTTGGCCTTTGTCCAAATTTTCTGCGTTAAGAGGTAGGCGCAAATTAATCGCTTTATAGAATTAGGTATGTCCAAACCTCTCAAATGTCTTCGATTCTAACTCAAAATGTTGCTCTCCCCCTAATAATCCCTCTGCAAAATGGCAAATTTGGAAGAAAATGTGGAGGGTTTATAATTAATAAATAATTGTAATGATCAGAGTTATGGATTACTTTTAATTTTAGAAATGCATGTAGATTCTCTTATTTTGTCAGCTGCTCAAGTTAACAGTACTGATATTAAAAAGTGTCCCTTCTTTGACAGGTTCAAAGCTGTATTGTGTGGTTATTTTATATTTTTGCTTCACATTTTTGGTCCGTTTTTCATAAAATTGTGTTTTTCTGGCAAATTAGTGGCAAATCATTAAAGAATGAAGTTAGAAAATAATGCCAGACATTTGAGTTTCAGATTTCATACCCTCCAGAAAATTAAAAATTGTACTAATTTTTGGGCCTTTGTCCCACTTCTATTCATGGATTTGTCCAGATTTCTTGTTCTGAGGTTTGAGAAGTATGACAAATGTGTCAGGGCCATCACAGTCAGCCAGAGAAATTTCAAATTGTGACATACTTGTTGCACTCAACTCCCCCACGTAGTGACTCTGGATATGTTCAAACAAGGCGAGGAGCAGCTATGCAGTGTTAAGTGTGCAGAGTATCCCCCCATCCAAGGTAGATATAAGTACTACAGTGGCTTTTCATCTGTCCTTGAATTCACAGAATGTTCTGGTTTTCTATCATATTTTTATGCTGTCTACTTATGCTTCTTATTCAGAAAATGCATGTTGTTGAAGTTCCTGTTGCTCTGTGTTTAAATAGCAATGCTTTAATGACCATCAGGTAAGCTTGTCTGAGACTGTAAGATGCAAATAAGCTTTAATAAGCATACTGTTAAAGAATTACCAACATTGAAAGTCTTTTTGTTGTTGCCATGCAGAGAATATTTACATAAATAGATAGCATATAAGCCTTGGGTATTGAAATGCATATGACATTATTTATAGTAAAGGACAGGATTACAGTATTTTCATAAACTCATTACATTTTTTGGAGACTTTGCAGGCTTTACCCATAAACTAAACAGAATGACAATCTATCATGTGTGGTCCATAACCTGTGCAGCATTCCTTTAAGCAATTTATCTTGAGTTTGTTTCTTGTTTAATGTTCATTTTTTTACTTTGATCATGTTTTCCCCATGAAACAAGTAAATAGTTGTTGTCAGGCAGCATGTCTATTTTTGGATAAGAAACATTTCTACAAGTAGGGGTATCGCAGAGATTGCTATTTTCAGCATGTTACTTGGTACTTTTATAAAGTTGAATATAAATTATAATTAGAACTGCTGTGCAAGGAGAAGTGGTTTGAGTTGAGTGCTGCTTGTTTTTCTTTTGTTTTTTTATACTTGATTTTCACTGGCATTCCAGTAATGTATTTAAAAAGTAATTTATTTTTTCATACCTCACAAACTTTTTGTTTCCATCTAGATATTAAGTAAGCTGTCATGTAGCCTATGCATTGACATATTTTTTTTCTTCTACACTTCATTTTATCTTGATTGGACACTCATAATGACAGTCTGGCACCCAGGGAAGAGTACTTAATTAAATCCCAGTTTTTTTTGCCATTTTTAGCATAGCCCCACCCCTTTCTAATTGACCACACCCCTTCCCATTCGCCCCACCCATTCAGCTGTCTCCTGCAGCCCCCATTTGATTTGAAGCCACCAGCCGAGACTGGATATATGTGTGCATTCCTTTCCAATGTGTGTGCAAAACATGACTGGTGTGCAATGTGGAGTGTGTGCACAAACATCTGTGACTGTCAGATATGTATAGTCCACTGTTGTTGCCAGACATGGGCTTCATTTAAGTGTGGCAGCATGCCCAGTATAATCTTTCAGTATTTTGTCGTCAGACATGGGCTTTGTTTCTCTAAGTGTGGGAGCATGCCCACTATGACCTTCTGTATTGAATGTGTGAATCCATTTCAGGTAGGTTGTACTCCACTGCAGGCTTTTTTGTTCTACATCTACAGCTAGCAACCTGTTTCTTTGGGATATTTGTAGTTCAGTTGACAATATGGGGTCAAAATGGGAGAAGGATAGTGGATTACTGTAGGTAATTGTGTCTGTGCTGCTTCTGCTACATGGTTTTGGTGTTAGCAGAGATATTCAGACATATGTACTGTTTTACACTGTGATGTTTTATGTCATCATCTACTGTCAGGTATACATATTTGCTTGCAGTAATTTCCAGGGGAACACAGGGTGAATGCAGCTACGTCCAGTATTGTGGTCTGCAACCTACATATTCTTGCACAATCATGCCATTCTGGAGGGGAAGCTGCAGACATTTGCTGATGGGTCTGTAAATGGTTCAGCACCTTGGTACAGTGGTGGCTGAGGATCCCATGCTTGTACATCCATCGACGTGACAGTATGGTCATATCCTGCTGTTGCCATACCTCACAGCTGTGCAGACTCACACAAGTTAGCCAGAGGCAGGGGTCATATTTTTGGAAATTACCCCTTCACATTGTGGTTTACGAGCAGGTTTGTAGCCACCTATTCCTGTGTTTGCAGGCAGGGATAGTATGTGCACACTGCTGAGTTTCAGACTTCACACACTCCATGCCATCCATGCTCCTACCACCCCCTCTATTATTCTATCCTCTTCCAAACATTACGCAAACATTATCTGATAAGTTCCCTATAATTATCACTTCATCCCAGTAATAATTTGGTGTTGGTCCACAGTTCATGCAGTAGGACATAGTGGACATGTTACTGGGATTTGTTGACATGGCCTTGCATTTGGGTTCTATGGACTGTGTTATGTTGTTATTTGGGAGTCCATGACATAACATACATTGGCAGTACGGGTGAGACATAGGCCTTTGGTAGAGGACTGTAGGGCATTTGGTAGTGATGCAGGCAAGCTGTAGCAGGCCGTTGCATTGTGTCACTCCTACAGTCCCTGACTGCAAGCCACTATATTCCACTTGGATGACAGGGTAGGTGTGCAAGGTGTTAATGTCAATACTTTCTGTTATTATTGATCTAGTGGTTTGGAGGCTGGCAGGGTGCTGCTTACAACTAGGGACACACCTGCATGGGACACTTCTTCTGCATGCCGCATTCTGTGGCCATTGCCATACAGAGATGGGGGTCATATTGTACTCATTCCTAACAGCAGGGATAAGATCTGTGAGGTACCTGTCGGTGAATGATGGGGTGAGCTGGGTGTATGTGTGCAAGGGACGCTACTTGCATTTGACCCACAGATATACGTGGGTCATTCCATTTATGCTGGCATGTGCAGGGACATCAGCAGTTTCTCAATGCTTCATACCTTTGACCTTTGTGGTCTGCCAGTGTTTGGCCAGGCAACATCGGTATTCCATACTACAAACCCAACTAATGTGCTGCTAACCTGTATGTATAATTCCAAAGGTGTGTCCATTTGACAGTAACATGTTATACACTGTCTGTCTGGGGTACTTCCACCTGTGTACTGTTTGTATGTCTGGGCCCACAATAATGCCATGTCCATCTTTCAGATGGTGACAGATATTGCATCCAAACAATTATTATGGCTTACTGCTGGAATGTGTTTTGCTGGAATGCATTGTGTTTGGCACTGCAGTTGTGAGAACCTGGCCCTGTCTTTGTCAGTACTGGCCAATGGCCACCAGGACAAACCTCACCATGCCTACATGCTGACCACTCTCACACAATATACAACACACACACCAACCTAACACACGCAGCCCTGCATATTGTACACATTGTACAATCTATCCTGCTACTTTATCTGGCTCAGGTAATCTGTGCTCCACTGTTATTATTCCTACATATACATGTTACTACATTTCTACATAGGATTGTGGGGGGGGGGGGGGACACACCTGACAACTGTACACATTTGCTATGACTGTACTGGTATTTCAAGTACTCCATTTCATTCTGTATTTTGACCTATCATGTAGACTAGAGGCATATCAGTGTACTACAGTTCTTAGGTTTGATTGACCTACATTTCACGTCCAGACTTCTTACCCTTCAGAGCTAACATTCCACTGCCTGATATGTTGTAGTCTTTCTGTGTAGGTCTGGAGGGGGGCTGTTCTCCATAGCCATTAATCAAAGGCCTTAGCACAGCCTTTCTTTGTGTTTGTCTATGCCTGTCCTGCTGGTTGAGACTGTTGTTGGGTATGTGAGCCTCCCTGACTGGCACGTGTGTGTCCTATGGACACACATTTGGCCCACCACATTTCCTGCAGTGGGTTTTGTCACCTTGTTTAGTACTGGCTACTGTGGTGACACCAGTATTTGTTACAGATTTCATGCTGCCACTATAGGTGTCTACTATCTGCTGGCATCCCATTGAGCCACCCGATTCCCTTGCATGCTCACATCCATACCATAGATACAAGTAACAAAACATACTACTCCATTCAGCAATTGATAGGGAGAGTGACTTAGCTTGTGGCTGTGCCAGTATTGAGGATGGTGCTGGAGGGCTGACTATGTCAGATGCACATAGTACACTCCCTATACATGGTTAAGCACAGGTAGTGTCATGTTTGGCATCCCTTTTACTGTATGTGTGAGTCAGAGAGAGGTGTCATTCCCTGGGTTCCTACCGTGTCAGTGTATGTGCTTTGCTTTGCCTCTTTGGCAAGGCCTGGGCATACTGGGCATGCCTCCTTCTGCCTACTGGGGCAGGCTCAGGTTGTTCCTCCTCCAAGTCACTATGTGCCTGTGCAGGCCTTGGCAATGGTGGGGGGCTGTGTGGCCCTGCGCCATGCTGTTCCTACTGCAGGATCATATTGTGTAGCATGGCACATAAGATGACAATTTGGGTACATGTAGCTGGTGAGTACTGCAAGGCCTCACCGGATATGTCCAGGCACTGAAAATGTGACTTGAGCATCCCAAACACATGCTCTATTATGATTCTGGTCTGTGTGTGTGCCTCATTATGAAGTTCTTGTTCAGGTGTTTGTGCATTTCTGATGGGTGTCATCAGCCATGACTCCAGTGTGTAACCAGCATCTCCCACTAGGTGGCCATAAGGGATGCCCCCACTGGCAAATCTCTGGTAGAGCTGCATCATATGCCAGATGTGGGATTCATGACAGCTTCCAGGGCAACCAGCACACACATTCGTTATAATGCTCTTGGGATCGCACACAACCTGGCAGTTGATGGAGGGGAAGCCCTTGCAGTTGATGTAGACCCTACCACAATCACCAGGTGGTGCTTTGATATGTATGTGCATGCAGTCTATAGCACCCACTACTTCAGGGTATTCTGCTATTTGGTGGAAGAGACGCATATTGCTGGTCAACACCACACGGCTGTTGTGGAAATATACGTGCTCACTAGCATGTGCTGACATGGCATCCAGGAACTGGTAGAGTACCCTGGATGCTGATACCTGTGAGATCCCCATGATATCCCCACTTGGTCTATGGAAGGTACCTGTAGCTAGTATTGTTAGGCCTACACATACCTTAGTATCCACTGGGATGGGTTCCCCTCTGTTGGTTCTGTGTGTGAGGTGTGGCCGACACAGCTCAACAATTTGCTGTTGGAGGTCCCTGTCCACCCTATAGCACTCCACTATCTCCAGCTCATGTAGCCCCTGGTAGGTTACCCTGGGTCTGTACACTCTTCTCCTTCTCGTCACTGTGGGTTGGTCATCAGCATTCTCATCCTCACCACCCTCAGCCTCTTCCAAATGTTGATTTATGATAGCTAATGCAGCCCCTATCATTTTGTTGCTTTTGTTTGGTAAAATTTCCCCGCTTGTGTACACCAGTGGTGTAGAGTTTGTGGGAAAAACCAGAGGGAAAGGTGTTTGCATTGTTTATAGTAGTGTTCTGAGCTGGGCTGGGCTGCTGCCTGTGTAATTGGCTGATTCTGATACATTTCATCTGCCAACTATGCTAGTTCTCCTTGATTACCTTCCTACCACTGTTTTCCCTTCCCATTACCTTCCTGTTTAAGCCCAGGGGCACACTGCACAAACACAGGGCTCAGATGTGCACAGAGGTGCTATTGGTTTACTTTTTTTTCCCTTTAAAACATGATGCGCGACGTGTACACCTGCTTAGGCAATGTAAAGAGTGCTTGGCAGCTTCAGACACACCCCCTTGCTTAGCTCTGCTAAGCTAAGGGCAAACCCAAGCCACAGGGCTCCAATAAGCTTATAGTATGCCTGATACACCCCTCTATGATGTCAGCTAGCTCTTAGGCTTGCACCATGGTCTTCCTGTACCTACACGGTTGGGTGCAGGCTAGCCATGAAGGGGAATCTAGGATTCAGTATCATTCCCCTCATTTGCATAGGACTGCCTGCTAATGCCTAGTTACAAGTCTGTCATTGAGCCTTCCCCCTTAGCAACCACTATTCACTGGCCATGTTGTCTTCTGCCTGCCATTGAGTATAATGGCAAAATTGTGATTTTGGATAGAATGCTTTTTTCAAGGTTTTTTTTTCTTTTTGGACTGATCCCATTTGTGCGCCGCTGCCCTATGCTTAAATGGCCAAAATCGGCCAAAAAAAATAAAAGTTATTGTTTTTATTTTTGCAACTGTTTTCCATGCCAATGGCCATATATTTGGCCATTGGCATGATTTACACATTACATACACCCTTTATTTGGAGCTGTCATTGTTCTATTTTGTAGTTTGCAGAAATGTACTCGGTTACTAACCGAGTAAATTTCTGCAGATTACACTAGTCCTACATGGCCAGCTGTCAGCTTCCTGGATCACAAATTCCCCTTATTTGCATGGTTTACACCTGTGAATGGGTTAATTTGCATACAGAAGCTGTGTCCAAGCAGGAATAGTGCAGGAGTGCTTGTGCACATCCCAGGAGCTTGTTCCTGGATCTCTCGTCAGCCATATTGCCTTCAGCAGCTCCTGCACTATTTCCACATGCCGTCGTGCAGAGTTTGCTGAATCATGGGGATTATGTAAAATGAATTGCTAAAAGAATATGTTTCAGATGTTATAAGTATGTAAGAAGAGTGTGCAAGGAGGCCATATGATTAAAACTGAATGCTAAAAGAAAGCCATTGGTAACAAAAGCTGTGTGTACACAGTCCCTAGCATAATTGAAAACAATTGTTGATATTTTTGAAAACAAAAAAAAAATGTGGCATAAGGTGATTATTGTTACATATTCCCCTGGATTTACTAATCTTCCGTGTAAGACTAGATTAGTCTTATACGGAAGCATCAGTGTAAGAGTATGATGGCAGCGTGCCATGCATATTAATGAGGGAGCACTGCCTCAACTCTAAAGCAGTACTGGAAGCAGCAATGTTAGGTCTGAGTACAAAATGTAAATCTCTGGCTACACCCCTGGCTTCTGATATAAGAACTATACCAACCTTCTGTCTTAAACAATGATGTCCACACCAAACAAGGATGATCTCCATTTTAGAAAGCTGAAAGGGCCACGCCTACATGAGTCAGCAATTTATAGTACTGGGTTGCTATGACAGTGATTACTGCAATTACTACACAGCAGGCTGCATGCAATTAGCAAATGGTGGCAACTAACTGGTGCAGAGGCCATCACATGCTCATGTGCAAATTCCTACAAAAGCAGGCTGCAATCTCTGCCAACAAATTCAATCAATCTATTGCAGAGTCTGACAGAGAGAGAGAGAGAG
This sequence comes from Protopterus annectens, assembly GCF_019279795.1. Taxonomy (NCBI): domain Eukaryota; kingdom Metazoa; phylum Chordata; order Ceratodontiformes; family Protopteridae; genus Protopterus; species Protopterus annectens. Next base: position 424,695,553 of record NC_056732.1, read on the forward strand.
AGAGAGAGAGAGAGAGAAAAGGAAAAAACATATTACCAAATTATACAAAGGAAAGATATGTGACACATATGTATTTACTGGCATGTAGTAGATGTTATTGAAGAATAGTCTACATAATGTGAAACATTCATATGTGACAGCAGTACTTCTTTATGCACAGCTGTTCTGCTTAACTACTGCTATGGACAATACTGTGTGTACCTGTGGGCAGTGGGACATACCTGTGAAATGTGTAGCTCAGCATTAAATGTCAAAGATCTGATCCATGTTATCTGTGTGCTGTACAGTAGTGTGGCCAATGGCTGTTGGGGGATTAGCACTGACATTATATAAACGTGGGTGTGAGAGAACAACACATGCATGATAGTCATATTAAAGTGTAGCGTAGCATTGGCAACTGCTGTAGCAGTCTAGAATGCTTATCTAGCATCTGTTGCCATATATACTCCCCCTAATGTTAGTCTGTGTACATATGTGACACCTGATTGTGTTGCAGCAAGGCCCAACTGTTTAACTGTGAGGTCCAGGGACTTACAACAGTGTGGACCATGTGTGTATACCACACACATACGGAGAAATATATGTGTGTCATATATATTCACATCTGTATATGTGCATAGAGCAGGGGACATATTGCAACTGTTTGCGAAGAGGGGAGATATATATGTTGATGAAAGTTAGTATGCGCATATTTGTATGTAGGTTTTAGTGTGTGACAAACAAGACAGCATACAGTGCTGGTATATGACATGTGGTGTTTAAACACTGTGGGTGGTTTGTTCAGTTTGCAATGTTGAAGCCATTAAGGCCTGCTAAAGCTATATGGGCTGTGAACACCTTCAATGCATTTATCCCAAGACTGTGCTATTTTATTACATTACTGTACACCTTACATCTTTTGTATAATTGATATTCTCACTATGAAAGGTGAAATGTATATGTGCCTACATATATATGTATATGTAGACAAATGGATGTGTATATGTATATATATATATATATATATATATATATATATATATCTATATATATATATATATATATATATATATATATATATATATATATATATATATATATATATATATATATATATATATATACACACATACATATATGTATATATATTTATATATACTCATACACACCTACATCTACTTGTTGTAATAGATTCTCTGTACTGTTGACTGACTGTGATGGTCAATATGTTTGTGAATATGTCAAAGATATGTATCTGTGGGATAGCTTAGTGGGAAACCGTTTTATGTTATGGTATTATGGGTCCTTGCTTTGATCCTAGCAAAAGCTGTGTATTCTGTTGCTAGGCAGAACAAGTGCTATTGCATACAGTGTGATTAAGTCCCTTGGTTTTAACTAGGGTGTGTCATTGGAGGCTAAAGCACTACATCTATGATTATTGATTGGTAGTGATGTTGAATGCAAATCCTGTGTGCACTGTAGTACTAATTGAAGCTCTAGGCCTGTACAGCAAAGTATGGTGTATGTCCACATTGCTTGCATCCACTGTTTTGTGTGGTCCCTGTATTCATCACAGATTACATTTCTCAAGATTAAGGTTGTGTAAGTACTGACACACAGTACTGTATAGTACACACTGAAAGCTTATCTGGGTTGTCATACCTTTGTGTACTGTAATTATGTCTGATGTGTGTGTGGGTACGTCTGTAACATGTCCTTTGACATATGTGTGGTAATACATATAACTGTGTATCTAGCAACATTCATAGTATACTACAGCAGTATGTGACCTATATTCCCAATTGTGCACATATTTTGGCCACGGGTTTGGCATTAACAAGTTGTGTGGTATAATAGTAATACATTTACTGGACCTTACACTGATTGTGATGGATGATATATTTCTTTACACATCAGCTTGATGTATATGTGCTGTGACTAGGTGGTGCATCATGTTGCATACAGTGTGCCAGGTACTCTTGTATAGTCTTATATAGTGATTTAATTTTGTTGCTGTGCAGAACATGGTTCATTAGATAGAGAGTGAGCAAGGCACTTTCAAGCAGTTGTGGGGTGAGCAGTGATAAGTGGCAGTTACAGTGTTTGACTCTCGGTTAGCTTATAGGTTGCTATATATGGCAGTTCAGTGATATCTGTACTGTATAATGTTAAATGTGCCATATGACTTGCTCAGACATATTTTTGTATTTATGTCTTCCAGGGATCATGGCCCACTACAGGAACCCGAGTTACAGTAGTGCTGAAGATGATATCATTACTAGCAGCATTACTAGCAGTATGATTCAGCACTACCGTCTCATGTTTTCATGAACCAGCCAGGACCAGCAGGAGCGTACTGCAATGTGGCAAGATGTCCACAGGGTCAATGAGGTAGGCCTGCATAACTGGACATATGAGCAGGTACGCCATCACTGCAGTGATCTTCTCTGACATGTCTGTCAGCTTGCCGCTGATGTGCATAGACAACAGCTTGCAACAGGGGGTGGTGTTAATATCCATACCCCCCTCACCAGAGTGGAGGAGCTGCTCATGAGCCTGGCAGCACCTGCCCAACAACAGCAGCAGACATACACCATGATGGAGGTTGGAGCCACCCAGCAAGCACACATGGAGCATGCTGGTAAAATGGCATATCTGTAGACTACTGTTATCTGTATTGGTAGATCATGCATATGTGAGATGTGGAGTGTGTCGTTCAAAGATGTGGAGCCTGTTGTTGTGCAATACTGATCATTGGGAACATAATCTGTAGCCCTGTGAATGTAAACTGTTGTTGTACTGTAAGATTGCAAACACACAGTAGCAATGTCACAGTTGTGGCTACTGACAAACTGTCTCATCTCTATGTAGGTACCTCTGGGGTGACATCAAGGCAGAGGACAGATGCTGGTGAGTGTGTTCTACATTTATTATTATAAATAAAAAGTGCATGTCATAGTTAAGTTGTAGGCCATGTACACATGTAACACACCTACCCATAATGCATTCTGTGCATGTTTGGTATAAGAGCACGCACATCTCACTAATATGATTAGCTGCCTCAAACACATGCAATACCCAGACCATCTCAAACAAATGTGGCTAGACTGTAGTGACCATTGGATAGGCACAGTTGATACTCAACATGCACATAACATACACATCTATGTCATACACAGAGCATTTTAACATGCTACACATAAAGGATTCCCAAACCCTCTGTAAAGACACACTCCAGTATCCAAATTCTCATCCACACATTACACATAATATACCTTAAGGGGTAGAGGCCTATCCTGGGGCATTTAAACACTCTGCAACACACTACACATTCATGTCAGGGAATGCTCCTTATTGGCCTCCTTACAAACTCATGTAACAACTGGTTGTGAAATGGTGAATTTAGCCAAGGTAGCACAGCATGATTAGTGCTGGTTTGTGAAACATTTGTAGCCTTGAGTGACCACCTGATGCTTCATGATGATGACCTATGGTACTATACCCCATCCAGTTATTGTAACCACAGTACTACACATAGCTGTCGTTGCTACACACCATAATGATGCATGTGTGCACACATATGCACCTCTAAACAGTATGTATACCAATAACCATTTGCATAACTGACACATATATGTCCTGTGATGCTATTGAGTGGCTAGGTCATATGACACATATTGAGTATGTGTAGTGTTTAAATATGCAGTTATGTTTTAGCATGCCATGTCATGGATGAGACTGGCATGTCCACAATATGATCTACACTCACCATAAGTACTGTACATTGGGTATGTGGCCGAATGGTATTCCATCAATTATCCATGCACCACTGATGATGTTGTGTGAATACTCATCATGCATGTGCTAAAAATGTGCCCACAGTTATTTGCTAAAGACACAGAGGCTGTAATCAGCATTGGATACTTATCTGACACACAGATACACATCCAGCAATGGTATGTCCACCTGTGAGTTATGGTGCACAGTACATCACAGGGTTAAGAATAACTGACAGCAATGCTGTGTCCTTGTATGCATTGTGTTCCAGGGGGAGGGTCATCACCTAATAACAAAACACATGCATCAAAGCTATGTATACTGTTAGTAACAAGGGCTGACTACACTTGCACTGCATGCTGTTGAGCATTACATGTCCTGCATGCTGACATGTGTGATATGACTGTTTTGCTTGAAATACTGTACCCCACCATCACCTGCTATTGTGCATGTTCTGTGATTGCTGGTGTTGTGTGTGTCTGCTTTTGGGAGGAGTGTAGTTTTGTGTGTTTGCATGTGTGCATGTGTGCATGTGCGCATGTGTGCATGTGTGCATGTGCGCATGTGTGCATGTGTGCATGTGGTCTGAAGTCATGTTTAGGTCTTAAAGTGTGTTTCATGTTTTCCTCTCACAGGTGGCGAGGTGGGGCTGGTTCAGTACAGCAGGGAACCTGATGTCACTGAGACAGACAGTGATCATCAGGATAGGTGTGTTGAGGCAGAGGTAGGTTTGTCAGGGTCTGTTGTTGGGCCACCAACTGACAGTACACAAGTCTTCACTCCATCCATGCACACAGTCATACTGCCTGTACATCCATCATTGCCATTGTTGGCATAGGCCAGGAAGGTGTGATATCTATGGCATATGTATCAGGACACAGCAGCCATAGCCAGATGTCTGGAACGGTACCACATAGGCAGATGCCCAGGGGTTCTTGTCAGAGCACTGCTGGTCATCATGCCCCTGGCAGACGTGCCACACCTCTTTCTACCACACACATGTTCCAGGCTGTCATCGAGGCACAGACATGAATGGAGCAGTACACCAGACAGGGGCTAAGGGCACAGAGGGCTCATTACACCTCTGTAAATGACAGTATCTGTGACCTAGCAGGTGCCATACGTAACTACACTGAGGTCATTGATAGACGTTGGGGTGAGACATTGCATGTCCTCCACAATGTCATGTCCATGTGTCAGGACAGTGCAGGATGGTTGAGACATCGATGTGGATGTATGCCAGCAACATCACCAGCTGGAGGTCACCGTGGACATCCAGCAAGTCACAGCCGCTCCCATAGTGCCAGTACCAGCCCCAGCAATGTTGGGGGGTGTCCATAGACTGTCCTAGCAGACCATGTGCACGTGGCTCTGGCCAGTCCCAGCAGGGACCTGGATCCAGTGGACATTTGTCAACCTCTTCAGATAGTACCCAATCTGGATTAGTACCTGATACTGTCTGTAGCACCCCTGCCAGGCACAGGTTCCATATCCATGGACAGAGACGGTGATCTGTAAAGCCTGCTAGGTACAGTCTGTAGCTGTCTCACAAATCCCCATATATGGCAGCCACATGGTGGAACTGTGTGCATGCAGACACACACACACACATAAACCAGAAACCTAGGGCAAACACATACCTGCACACATGACATCAACATTGGCCCATAACAGTACTAATGGCCCTCACACACACACTCACACACACATGTTGATTGTATGGCTCAGTGTAGGCCTTTAGCAAACCAACAACACACCCTGTGCATATGATGAAACCTGTGCCACCTCCTGTCATCTGTAACATTGATGCAGGAACAGGCTAACATGGTGCTAATGTACAGGGTGACTTTAATAAAGTATAGCAATAGTTGGATGTGTAGCATGTTGTCAGCAGTAAAGTGTAATGATATCCTTGAAGGTGTAGCTGAGCAGGCATGATGCATTAAAGCTGTAATTAGCAATGTTGTATTGTTTTCACCAGTGTTTATTCCAATTGTGTTTTGTTTGCCCATGTGCCACTTGACTGATGTGTGTAGTTGTGTGTCAGCATGCATTATACAGTGGACACGAAGTGTGGGGTGTGTGCAACACATGTTTGCAGGTGTCCATTTGTGAACATGGTGGAGGTGCACTGTCTGCATGTACGTTCATATTGGACACATGGCCAGGGTGACATGCCCTGTATTGGCCAGTGTTAACACTCCATAGTTTCTATTGGTGGCCAGTATGCATTGTACTACACACATTTTGGAACTTGAGTACGCATGTGTGTGTATGACACGGGTTGACAGTGTGCTGTGGGTGATGCTGTTGTTGCTATCTGTCATTGGTTTGCATTACTAAGGTTAACACTGTCCCAGCTGCATAATCCTTTAGTAATGCACACTGTTCACCTACAGGGTTGCATGGACTGTGCTATCACAAACACAAGAAATTCTCACTTATACAGTAAAAGTGCATAAGTCTCATGGACTCCTGCCATAAACTAAATATATAGTAGAAGGTATGAAGTTGTACCAAAAAAGAGTTACATACCAAGAAGGGATAACCTCTCTGGTCAGTATCATTGGGGAAATACAAGCCCTCATTAAACATAAAAGGCAAGCTTCAAAATACAAAATGGCAAGGATTCCAAAGATAACACTAAAGCTTTCTTTAGTGTTGTTTATAATCTACAGGGGAAATCTCAGTTCATGTCACAGTTAATGTAAATGGTCACAAAGTACACTTATCTGACTGACATTACCAATTTCTTGTCTGACAGTTTGAATGCGGATTTCACCACCCTGTCGTTACACAAGGGCCACATTTCCAGACCTGAAGAATGTAAAACCTGATGATTCACAGCACTGTAGTTAAAACATCTCTTTACCAAAGTGCAAACCACAGTGGGAATGGTACTGGACAGTGTCCCTGGCTGTGTCATACACAAGCTGACATATGAAGTGACCACTCACCTAAACACTCTGTCCAGATGCAGCCTCTATACAGGTTACATACTTGTGGAATGATGCACGGTAATGGTGTTCACAGTCCACAAGGGTTGAGCTACAACGTCTTCTTCTTCTTCTTCTCCTTTTGGATGCTCCCACTAGGGGTCACCACAGTAGATCATCTGTTTTCATTTCTTCCTGCCCTCTGCATCTTGCACTGTCACACCATCCACCTGCATGTCCTCTCTCACCATAGCCATAAACCTCATCTTAGGCATTCCTCTTTTCCTCTTACCTGGTGGCTTCATCCTTAGCATCTATTTCACAATATACTCTGCATCCCTCCTCAGCACATGTACAAACCAACTTAATCCTGCCTATCTGGCTTGGTCTACTAACCTTCAAACCTGGGCTGACCCTCTAATATACTTATTCCTAATCCTGTCCAACCTTGTCACACCCAGTGCAAATGTTAACATAAATTAATTAAGGGTAGAACTACAACAAATCCTGGAGACTCTCACCCTATAAGCCAGACAAATGTTATCTGGAAGGCTATGGAGCACAACATTATGGAACTCATTAACAGAGACATTATGAACCTGCAAACACTGCACCATACCCATTTAGGTTCTCTAAAGGCCAGTTCATAGCTCCTACACCTAGTAGACTTCAAGACGGTTAACAAGACTATAGGTGAGGGAGGGGAGGTCCACACAGCCATGCTATAGCTCACCAGCAATTCATACCCATCCCACATTCTGGTATTATACATAACCTCAACAAACTGACCATAAATGATTGTTAGATGATGGATTGACAACTGACGCACATATGTAGGATGCACAGTAACATTTGCAGCCTCCATGTACAATTCTATGCCAGTAACAAGTGGTATTCACCTGCACTCAGTCCTGGGACCACTCCTGTTTGGCATATAGCTTTCTTAGGTACAAGCAAACACAGTAGGGATATGTCTGCCCACGTTTGATGAAAATGCATACTGTGGGCTATACTTTATTCTCCAAATGACACATATATCCTCCAAAAGGGTATCATAGAGACAGATACCTGGTGCCAAACTCATGCTGTAAAGCTATAAGCCAAAGAAAGCATAGTTATCCACTTTTAGAAAACAAAGTATCCCCAGAGTACCACATAGGTAGTAGCCCCCAAAATGTGGAACAGGTACTAATGTATACATAGAGCCATATGTTTAATCATCTCTCCTTTGATAATCACATTACCAAAGGGTTTTGGAAATCCCTCTTTGGAACACATAAGCAATAAAGGGTTTGCATGCAGATCCACAGAGGTTGTTGCACACCTATAATGATTAGTCATCTTTGCCAGACTTTGTTTGCTTTTGAACAGGACTCAAATATACCTCAAGCATAAACTCTCACTCACACTCTTCAATAGAAACCGTGATGAGTGGATGTGAAACAGAAGACATAGCCCATGGATCACTGCAGTGGCTAAGCTTGTCACAAGCATACAGAAGTGACCTAAGGTCTGGAAAGAGCCAGTGCACTCTGGCAAAGATAACAGATGCTTTCATGGAGAAAGCAGAGTACTCACCTATGAAATAATTGAGGTCACATGTATGTATATGGCTTTGCCCCACAGCTACCTTACATGTGTAATGCACATACAATTGTCATTGTGATATAAATCAAAAACCCACTCCACATTGACCAACTGTGTCACACACTCTGCAAGTGCAAGATTCAAACTCCTTCCTAACTACATTATAACACTACAGCAGTACATATTTACACAATGCACTATACACATTACTGAGATTCCACCTTTCCACAGGTATATTTGTAGGATGGTGACATCATCAGGTTTGACAAATATGAGTATACCACTTTTAAGGCATGTGAGTAGTCACCAAAAAGGTTGCTCCTCCGCTGGGAAACACACACACAGTTGGCAAGTGCAGGATTCAAACCCCTTCCTAACTACATTATGATACTACAACAGTACACATTTACATGATGCATGATACACATTACTGGGATTTCATTTTTCCACAGGTATATTTGTAGGATGGTGACATCATCAGAATTGACAAAGATGAGTATACCACTTTTAAAGGGTGTGAGTAGTCTCCAAAAAGGTTGTGCCTTCCCTGGGAGACACACACACTCAGCAAGTGCAGGATTCAAACCCCTACTTAATTACATTATGATGCTACAGCAGTATGCATTCACACGATGCGCTATACACATTACTGGGGTTTAAGTTTTCAACAGGTATATTTGTAGGATGGTGACATCATCAGACTTGACAAAGATGAGTAATCCACTTTTAAGGGGTGTGAGTAGTCTCCAAAAAGGTTGCTTTTTTCCCTGGGACACACACACACACACACACAGTTGGCAAGTGCAGGATTCAAATCCCTACCTAACTACAGCAGTATGCATTTGCACAATGTGCTGTGCACATTACTGGGATTTCACCTTTCCACAGGTATATTTGTAGGATGGTGACATCATCAGACTTGACAAAGATGAGTATACCACTTTTAAGGGGTGTGAGTAGTCTCCAAAAAGGTTACTTCTTCTCAGGGAAACACACACAATTGGCACGTGCAAGATTTAAACCCCTACCTAACTACATTATGATATTACAGCAGTATGCATTTACACGATGCACTATACACATTACTGGGATTTCATTTTTCCACAGGTATATTTGTAGGATGGTGACATCATCAGACTTGACAAACATGAGTATACCACTTTTAAGGGGTGTGAGTAGTCTCCAAAAAGGTTGCTCTCTCCCCAGGGAGAGACAGACACACACACACACACACACACACACACACACACACACACACACACACACACACACACACACACACACACGCACACACACACAGTTGGCAAATGCGGGGTTCTTAATCCAAACTCAGTACTTCTTTACACTTCAGCAAGCAATATGGAGTTACAGGGTGCAATACAGACATTACTTGCTGACAGTTTGCCCAAAGGTTTTTTTCACATTTGCTAACCTCAGCAGGCTTATCATACAAGGTGTATTGTGAGTGTATTGTATGCATAGGCCATGACCATATCATATATGGGTTGATGCACCACATGCTGGCACACATAGGGTCAAACCAGTGGCTAAGCTCTGTCAACCCAATACTGGACAATACAGTCAAGAGGAGTAGGGTCATACAACCACAACACCAACAGTCTCACATTGCCCTACAATAGAAGCACCAGCAAAACACACACATAAATACACATTACCATACTCGGAGAATACAAATATTAATCTGAAAATGAGAGAGTGTCCTCCTAAGCAGACAAGCAAACAACATGCACCTCCAAGCACATGCCAGAAAACACATAATACACCAAAGCAGTGTGCCTCACAACAGGCCCTAAGGTAAAACAACATACCCAACACACTAGTAATAGGTGACTCCATAGTCAGGCACACAGATGTTCCACTCACTCGGCTGGACAAGGGGAAGGTTACTGTCAGTTGTCTGTCAGGTGCTATGATCTGCCACATAACACAAGCACTTACATCACTCCAGAACAGGTACATATATGACGTGTTCTTTGTACATGTCAGTGTGAATGACCTGAGACATACCTTCCAGGACAACATGACAAGAGATATATAGTAGCTCTATGATCATGTAGCCCAGACTGGTATGACCCTGACCTTGAGTAGCATCTTACTTTCACCTACATGATACTGCAATATAACAGAAAGATGATAAAATTCAACAATTGGCTGAGATTCTGGTGTCATTCAAAGGGGATCCAGTCTCTGTCTGCCTGTGATGACATGATAGATAAGCCTCATTGCTTCGCTAGAGATGGTTTGCACCTGTCACCCCTATGCTTCTGGATACTGGCCAAGGCTCTTGCTGTCCCCATATTACCTATTTTAGGCAAGGCTCAAAAGTTCATAGGTTCATAGGTAGGTACTAGGCTATCGGCCCTGGGGCCTATACAAGCCCAGCTAAAAAGGTACCCTGGCTTTTGCCACCCAAGAAATTTATTTTCCTGTGCCACTGTCAAGCAGAGACACAGAAATGATCCCCGGGGTGAATTTCCTATTTCCCATCCAAGCATCAAGATTTTTCTTGAAGAGTGCTATGAGGAGCTTTGTTTGATATAGATAGGTTGTTTATTCTGGAGTATGGGAAGTCTCTGGGACAAGAATCTATCCCTCCGGCATGTTCTGTTTATTGTGGTGACAAGGTTTAGGTCCCTAGAGCATATAACTCGGAGGGATTGGGATTTCTTTAAGTGGAGCATGTCCAACAGCTCTGGGTTTGACATAGCTTTGTATGTTAGGCAGAGATCACCTCTGAGTAGGCAATATGCGAAGGAGTAAAGCGGGAGTTTTTTGAGATGGTCTGTGTAGGGCATGTGTTTGAGGCCAGTAATCCTCTATGTGAGGTATTTCTGCTGCCTTTCCAGTTGTTGCAGATGTCTTGTGAGATACATACCAAAAGGGGTGTTGTACTCTATAACGGATCTAATGAGTGATGAGTAGAGGGGAACAATGACCTCTTTTTTTCTGCATGAGAAACCTTTTGTGATGAGGTGTGCCACATAGAAGGATTTCCTGACTACTGTGGCGATGTGATTATCAAAGGAGAGACTACTGTCCACCTGTGTCCCAAGGTCTCTTATCACACTTTTGGTGTTAAGTATACTATTGCCTTTGTTGTAGTTCATGAGTACAGAGTTTTTACAAAAGGGGATGACAATGCAGTTTTTGGCATTGAGCTTGAGGCCACGTCTTTGACAACAGGCACCTGTCTCAGTGAGGCCCTTTTGTAGGATGTCCACATCATTGGTAGTTTCGATTATGGCTCCTAGTTTGCAGTCATCTGCAAACTTCATTAGACAAAGACCTTCTGTGTTAGCCTGTACTTCAGCGAAGTAGATACCAAACAGGACAGGACCCAGAACTGAACCCTGTGGTACTCCACTTGTCACTGGTCTGAAGTCAGATTTGGAGTCTGCTAGTTTCACAGTGTGGGTTCTGTCAGTGAGCCAGTTGGCCACCCATCTTGTGACATAGGGATTTATACCTAGTTTAGTGAGTTTATCTATAATTCCAGAGTGGGAGATGGTGTCAAAAGCCTTGGCAAGATCTAGATAGGCTGAGTGAACCACCTTACCCTTGTCAACGGCTTTGGTGACTGCTTCAAAGAAGTCTATCAGGTTTAGGAGACATGATCTGCCTTTTACAAACCCGAATTGGTTGGTGTCCAGAGTTTGGAGATTACCAATGTCTTTGTTTATAAGTTTCATGATGATACATTCCATGGCCTTGCAGACCAGGCTCATCAGGCTAATGGGGCACTAGTACCTGGGGTCCTGGGCTCCCCCCTTGTGTAGAGGGATAACCGTTGCTGTGCGCCATTCAGCAGGCACAAAGCCTGAGGTGAGGCTATGATTGAACATGGTACTTTGGTGTGGTGCCAGTTCGTTCTTTAGTTCATGTAGAACGCAGCCTGGGATGTTGTCTGGTCCCATGGATGCTGTATTCCTGGCTTTGGACAGTGTGGTTTTTACCTGTGCAGCCGTGATTTCAGGAACTTTGCATTATTCCAGTATAGAGATGGGCTCTTTAATGGGTGAGAGGTGGGTAAAGTTAGCACTGAACCTATCTGCCAGGTTGTTGGCAATATCAGTTGGGTCTGTATATTTAATGCCATTGTGCTGCAACTCAGAGCAGATCTGAGTGTTGCCATTGAGATTGGTGACATAGCTATAGAATGCTTTGTGGTTGTCTTTAGAATCAGTGGCAATTTTGTTTTCGTAACTAGCTGTGGAGGATTTTATCAGGGATCGCAGCTTCTTACTGAGGCTGACCAGGGAGCTCCTCCACTCATGGGATTTTACTCTCTTTTGCAACAGTTTCCTCATTCTGTTGTACAGTTTGTTTATGGCAGGGGGCCACCAGATGACACAAATATTCTCCAGAAGGGACTCTATGAGACAGATGTGTGGTGTCAGAATCATGGCCTCAAGCTCAGTGTGAAAGAATGCATAGTAATCCCCTTTGAGGAAAACAAAGTACCCACAAACTACCGCATAGGTGTTACCCCCTAAAAACTGACAAGGTAATAAGGGATCTGGGGACACAAGTATATAGTCATCTTTCCTTTGACAACCATGTTGCCAAAGTGATTAGGAAATCCTATGTGGCCCACCTAATCAACAAAGGGTTTGCATCAGGATCAAAAGAGGTAGTGGTGGCCCTCTACTCTTAAGTCATCAGACCCATCATTGAGTACAATGCACCATTTTGGATGTACTCGACTAAGCATATCCAGCAGCTGGAGAGACCACAGAGGTACCTCACCAAGAGGATTACTGGCCTCAAACAGTTGTGTTATGCAACACAACTGGTAAAACTAAATCTGTTCTCCGTTGCATACCTCCTACTCAGAGGCACACTCTGCCTAACATACAGAGCCATGTCCAACACATACCTGTTGAACATGCTCCATCTAAGGATAACAAAATGGAGTCACACTGCACACTCCAGGGATATGAACCTTTATCACAACAATGAATACAACATGCTGGTGGGATAGAGTACCATCCCAGAGACTTGCCTTATTGTGGAACAGAGTCCCAATGTACATCAGACAGAGCCCCTCGCTGACACTCTTCAATAGGAACCTTGATGAGTGGATGGGAAACAGACAATTCATGCCAGGCATCACATCAGCAGCCCCCCTAGAAAGAGACTTAGGGTACTAACTATTAGAACTAGGGCTTGGGAAACTAACCAATGGGGTGGTGAAAGCTGCACAACTTGCCTAGGCTAATATATGCCTTCGTGAAGATAGTCTACTACATACCTATGAACCTATGTGACAGGTACATGTCTACATATAGTAGATGCGTGCTTCATTATACAGTCATGTTGTACAGTAGGCACATGCACCACATACACTGTAATGCTTACAGATACTGGTGGCTATTATGTACAGTGGGTGAGATGTGCACCTCATGTCTTTTGTGCCATTGGGATGTGTGCTGTATGGAACAGTCCTGGATGGCTCCCTGTCATGGTCACCCTCTTACACACATCTCTGCCCATCCATCTTTAGCTTATTATACTGCGTTCCCCTACATACATATAGGTACATAAGTAGGTAATAGGCTATCTGCCTGAAGGCATATATTAGTATGGTCAGAGTGTGCAGCTATCACCACACATGGGGTTAGTTCTCTATGCCACTGTGTAGTAGAGCTGATGAAGTGATCCATGGTGTGACAGTTCAGTTTTACATACACGCATCAAGGCTCCTCTGGAAGAGTGTCAGTGAAGGACTCAGCTTAATGTAGGTTGTGAGCCTGTTCCAAAGCAAGGGAAGTCTGTGAGTTAGTAATGTATCCCTACAACATGTTCTATTTATTGTTGTGATGATTATATCCCTAGAGCATGTGGCACAGTGAGCTTGGGTTTACTTCAGATAGAGCATGTACATCAGTTCTGCATTGGACATGGACCTGTCTGTTGGGCAGAGATCGCCTGAATAGACAGTATGCAACAGAGTACAGATTGAGTTACTTCAGTCTTGTTGCATGGGGCAACTGTTTGAGGCCAGTAATTCTCTTGTTGAGGTACTTCAGTGTTCTTTCCAGCTGCTGAATGTGCCTAGTTAGATTCATCGCAAGTCTGTTGTGGTACTCTCTGATGGGTCTGATGACTGATGAGTAGAGTGAACCTCCTTTGACCTACATGCAAAGACGTTGGCAATTTATGGGAACACATAGGATGATTTTCTAACCACTTTGTGAATGTGTTTCTGAAAGTAGTGATGACTATCCACGTGTCCATAGATCCCTTATTATTACCTCCATATTTTGGGTGTTGGCACCTATGTGGTATTTGTATGACTGTAGCTCGAGGCCATAATTTTGACACTACATCTGTCTGACTGAGACCCTTTTTAAGGATGTCTCTGTTGTCCCAAACATCGATTATGACATCCTTTTTGCAGTCATCCACGCACTTTGCTAACCATAGCCCTCGTGTGTTTGACTGTATTTCTGAAAAGTATACACCAAACACGAGGGGTCCCAGGACTGAGCCATGGGGGACAGCAGTTGCTACCAGCTTACAGTCCAGCAGGGAGACCACAATTCTTACCTTGTGGGATATATCTGTGCCCCAGTTGCCAATCCATCAGATGACATACGGGTTTATGCACAGGTTGTTGATTTTGTGGATATGACATGTGTGTGGGATGTTGGAAAAGGGCTTTTCAATGTCTATATAGGCCGTGTGGAGCTCATTTCATTGATGTATGTCCTGGGTAACTGCCTTGAAAACTGTCTAGCAGGTTTAGGGACCATGATCAGCCCCTGACCAAACCAAAATGGGTAGGGTTGGGTGATTGTAGGCTCCCAATAGCTCTGTTTATGAGTTCCATAATGATGAACTCCATGGCCTTGCAGATCAGGCTTATTAGGCTTATAAGACAATACTTACCATGGTCTGTTGTGCACCAACACTTGTGGAGTGTGCCAAATGTTGCTGTAACCCATTCAACACTTTCATATCCTGTACAAAGGGTGAGTCTCAACAGACTGTTCAGGTACAGGGTCTGTTTGTTTTGGAGTTCACATATGTCACCGCCAGGGATACCATGTCATCCCATAGTCACCGTGATTTTAGGTTTGGCTAGAGCTGTTTAACCATTGTATATGTGATTTCTGGCTTTTCACAATCTCCAGGTATGGTAATGGGCCCTTTTGTCAGTGAGAGGGGGGTAAATATGTATGAACTTGTCTGACAAGATGTTAGCAATGTCACTCATGTACATGTATTCATTTACACTTTGCACTGACTCAGAACACATATGAGTTTACATTGATATTTATGACATAGCTAAAGAAAGCTTCATGGTTCTCTATGGACTCTTTGGCAATATGTTTGGTAGAACATGGCTTGGATAATGTTAGGAGTGCTCATTGTTTCTTGATGATCGGAGATTTATTGATTTTCTTTGGATTTTCACTTTCTTTGAGCAACTTAAGTACTTGTATTACATAGTTTGATTATGACAGGGGTCCAATATATTATATGGGTCTGTTTTCATATCACTGTGTGCACAAGGCAGGATTGGTGAATAGTGACATGTGTCTGGAGTAAGAACTGCTACTGCCAGATGTGTGACCCACTGCTGTACTCAGACATGGCCTAAGTGTATGAGCATGCCCAGTATGACCTTTCAGTATGTTGTTGACTGAAATTTGCTTCGTTTGTTTGTGTGTGAGCATGCCCAGTATGACCTTTCAGTATGTTGTTGACTAACATTTGCTTCATTTGTTTAAGTGTGCGAGCATGCCCACTATGGGCATATATGTATGTATATATATATATATATATATATATATATATATATATATATATATATGTGTGTGAAAATTCAAGTTGGTTTTTACTTCAGGGCTCACCTTTGTGTTGTACATCGACAGGAAGCACGCTGTGCCTGCAGGGCTTCCATGAGTCAATTTGCATAGACTTATCAACATTTTACATACGGGGGGACAGCTATTATTTGTACATTTCTACCCGGGGGGCACACCTGATTGTTACTGTGGGTGTACATAGGATGAGGGGTATACCTGACACTTATACACATTTGCTAGGCCTGCACTGCTATGTCAGGTACTCCATTTCAGTCTGTACTATTGCCTATCATACTGGCTTGAGTTATACCACTGTACTACAGACCTTAGCTTCCAATTACACGCATATTAGTTTGTGACTTCATAGCCTACCCAACCCACATCACACTGCCTGGCCTGCTGTTATCTGTCTGCATAGGCCTGGGGGGAGGTTACTCATATGCCTTTTCAGAAGGCATGATACAGCATTTGTTTGTGTTTGCGTTTGTCTACAATTGTCCTGCTGGCTGTGACTGTTAGGTATGTGACCCCCCCCAAATGGTATTTGTGAGTGACTTAAATTGTGTCTGTGCTAGTGCAATGCTGTCATGGCTTAGTGGTTCAGTACTGTGACTATAGTGCACAGTATCCTGAGTTTGAGCCCTGTCACTGCTTTTTGTTTTCCTGCTGTGCAGACCTGACTGGTTAAGGAACAGTAAAGCAGGTGTGAGCATGTTTACCCGACTTTGCTCGACTTTGCTCAACATTGCCCAACTTTGCCCGATGTTGCCCGACGTTGCACTGGTTATGCGCAATTGTATTTAAATATGCTCAGTACTGGTAAAATGTGCTTAGCAGTGCTTTATATTGCTTAAAATAGGGCACTCATGCCTCAGGTGGTGCTGCAGGGATGCCTATGTCAGATGCACATAGTACACTCCCTATACATGTTTGAAAACAGGTAGTGTCAAGTTAGGCATCCCTTTTACTGTAAGTGCAAATCAGAGAGAGGTGTCATTCTAGGGTTCCTACTGAGTCAGTGTATGTGCTATGCATTACCTCTTTGCCAAGGCCAGGGCATACTGGGCATGCCTCCTTCTGCCTACTAGGGCAGGCTCAGGTTGTTCCTCCTCTGACTCACGCTGTGCCTGTGCAGGCCTTGATAATGGTGGAGGGCTGTTTGATCCTGCACCATACTGTTCCTGCTGCAGCTGTTTCCGCAGGATCATATTGTGTAGCATGGCACATACCATAACAATTTGGGTATGTGTAGGTGGCGAGTACTGCAAGGCTCCATCAGATGTGTCCAGGCACCGGAACCATGACTTGAGCATCCCATACACACGCTCAATTATTTTTCTTGTTTGTGCATGTGCCTCATTATAGAGTTCTTGTTCAGCTGTGTGTGCATCTCTGATGGGTGTCATCAGCCATGGCTCCAGTGCATATCCAGCATCCCCCACTAGGTGACTCTCAGGGATGTCCCCATTGGCAAATCTCTGGTACAGCTGGGTCAGATGCCAAATGTGGGAATCATGATAGCTTCTAGAGTATCCAGCACACACATTCATTATTATGCCCTGGGCATCACACACAAACTGGCAGTTGATGGAGGGGAAGCCCTTTCAGTTGATGTAGACCCTACCCCACTTACCGAGTGGTGCTTTGATGCATATGTGCGTGCAGTCTATTGCACCCACTACCTCAGGATATTCTGCTATTTGGTGGAAAAGATGCATATTGCTGGCCAATGCCTCACGGGAATTGGGGAAATATATGTGGTCACCGACATGTGCTGACATGGCATCCAGGAACTGGTGGAGTACCCTGGATGCTGATGCCTGTGAAATCCCCATCATATTACCAGTTGGTCTTTGGAAGGTACCTGTAGCTAGTATTCTTAGGCCTACACATACCTTGGTATCCACTGGGATGGGTTCCCCCTCTGTTGGCTCTGTGTGTGAGGCATGGTCGGCAAAGCTCAACAATTTGCTGTAGGAGGTCTCTGTCCACCCTATAGAGCTCCACTATCTCCAGCTCATGTAGCCCCTGGTAGGTTAGCCTGGGTCTGTACACTCTTCTCCATCTCCTCACTGTGGGTTGCTCAGCAGCATTCACAACATCACCACCCTCAGCACCTTGCACATGTTTGTTTATGATAGCAAGAGCAGCCCCTAACATTTTGTCTGACTTAAGCTTTGTAGCTTTCCCTCTTTGTATACTGCAGTGTTGCAGAGTTCTTGAGAAAAAACAGGGGGGAATGCTATTTGCAGAGTTTAAAGTGCTGGGCTGGGCTAGCCTGCTGCCTGTGTAATTGGCTGATTCTGATATATTTCACCTGGCAGCTCTGCTAGTTCTCCTTGAACAACTTCCTACTACTTCTTTTCCTTCCTTTTACCTTTATGTTTCCGTCCAGGGGGTAGCATCGCGCAAACGAGCGCAAACGTGCGCACATGCGCACATACAATGTGTGCATGTTTGCAAGGAGTTTCCTATCTTTTAACAGTGTGCACCTTTGGTTTAAGGTTTTCAAATAGGACAACTGTAGGCACGCCTCTTGCAATCCTGAGAAACTCAGAGCAAACACAAGCCACTGTGCTCCAATTAGCTTACAGCCTGTCTGACACACCCCCTCATGATGTCACCTATATTCTACTCTTCTACTCACCTACTTTTACTCTTACACTCTTAGGACATGCCTCATATGCTGGGGAAAATTGTGATTCACTATCCTTATCCTCATTTGCATAGGATTGCCTACTAATGCATGGTTACATTTCTCACACTGAGCTTCCCCCCCTTAGCAACCACTACTCAGTGGCCATGTTGTCGTCAACCTGCCATTCATCTGCATGGCAGAATAAGCTTTTTAGTGAAAATGCCTATTTTTGGCTTTTTTTAAATTATTTTCTTGTTTTATAAGCACCGCACGTTTGCGCTATGCTTAAACATCGGAGATTGCGGGAAAACAAAAGTTAAATTTTTATATTTTTAAACATTTTTAAATGCCAATGACCTTATATTTGGCCATTGGCATGCTTCCTCTACTGTATGCATCCTTTATTTGGAGCTGTCATAGCTCCGTTTAGATATTTGCAGAAATGTACTCTGTTACCAACTGACTACATTTCTGCAGCTAACACTAATCTTCCACGGACAGGTTAGTGTTTCCTGGATCGCAAATTTACCTCATTTGCATGGCTTTCACCAGCAAATGAGGTAATTTGCATACCATGACGCTGTCCGTGCAAGAGTAGCTTTAGCAGCTTTCATGCATGCCCCTGCAGGCTGTACCTGGATCACACGACAGACGTATTGCCAGCGTGAGCCCCTACACTCTTCTTGCACTCCGTGCAAGCTTTCGTAAATCCGGCCCATTGTTTTTTCTTTCTTTTTCTTATACACATATTTTGATAACATCAGTACTCTGCTTAATCTTGCTCTGTTCCAGTTATCTACTAAATATTTGTTAAACTGACATTACATTCAAGTTCTGCCTTGGTGTTTTATTTATTTTTCTGTGGCATTATTTCCATTGGTAATGTAATTGCTATTTTGCATACTTATTTGCTTACACTGTTATTTTTAAACAGTCATGATTTTCTGCAGCACATATATAGTATATGCTTGTCCTGAAAATGAATAAAATGCATTTTTAGGGTTTTATGAGGGTGGGAGTGTGCATCCATGCCTTTACAAGTTAGAGTAAACTTGAGGAGTAATTAAGGAGATAGATGTAGTGTGTCTGGGAGAATTTGGAAGTTAAGGTTAGGTAAGGTGATAGATTTACTGGTATAGATCAGAGAGTATGTGTGTGCTTATAACATAGACCATACCTCTAGACTCTTTAGGGAACAATGGTTGAACTTGACTAGGCTTGAAGGATCCTAGGTCCATTACCCAAGTAACCTCCTATGAATCTATGTATGTCTGTATGTGTGTGCAGGTGTGTGCGTGTGTGTGTACTTGTAAGTAATGTGTGCCTGAACTGTCTTGTATGGTGTTAGTTTTACAGAAAGTAGGGTTAAGATTAGGGGCAGGGTTAGGATTAACAAAGTTATTTAAAGTACTTTTAAGCATACTTACTGCATGGACACAGTCTTTTTGCAAGCCTTTCTGAGCTTCTCAATAACTCTTTCTTCTTGTTTTCCTTGGACAGGAGGGTTATCCAGGTTCCATCTGGTGTCTTCCTCCAGGTCTCCCATTACCCAGATCCTGCTCCAGACACGATATTCCTCTTGAAGATGGCTGACCTGGCTGACCTCAGCACTCCATTTTATATAACACTGATTGGCTTATTTAAGCAACAAACTTGTGAGAGCTGACACTAATACAGCAATGTTTCTGAGTTTGTTAAATAGATAGCTTTTTTAACTAATACCCATATGCATGCTCAGTACATCAAAACAAAGAAGCAGTGTACCACAACCAGCAGAAGGACAGTAATGCGCCATTATACAAAGACATTCCTCAGGATTCACAAATCCTCCATGTAAGAGTATAGGAGGCTTACACAGAAACGCCATTGTAAGAATAAGACAGCAGTACGCCTTGCATATTAATGAGGGCGCACTGCCTCAAC
The DNA here is from genome assembly GCF_019279795.1 of Protopterus annectens. NCBI lineage: Eukaryota > Metazoa > Chordata > Ceratodontiformes > Protopteridae > Protopterus > Protopterus annectens. The sequence goes on from NC_056732.1 coordinate 424,716,228, forward strand.
ACCAAGACTAACATGGAACATGCACGAGTGTACGGGGCATGTCGGACTGCCAAGCAGTCCAAAAATCCACGCCCCTGCAAGTATCACAATAGGGAAATGTCAACAGACATGAGCGAGTCCGCACAAATGTGTACATACACAACACTACACTCCCCCACATTGTAAACCCCAGTACAATAATAAAATATAAAGGTTTTAATTTTTTTTTAGCATTCCCGATATAGCTGCCCGTATTTGCGCGTGTTTGCGTGTGTTTGCCCGTTGCTTAGCTACAGTTAGCAGTTAGACATCGAAGAGGATAATAAGAAACTTATATGCACACTAAGCAAAATCGCAATAGTGTAGTGGTAGAACCCTCGCACTAACAGTAGGCATTGCCGGTTCGAGTCCCACCATTCCCCTTTTTATTTTCTACTGCAAATCCATATATGAAAAGAATTCCTTCCATTTACTAATGAAATTTTAGTAAAAAGCATTGAAATGGCCTATGTAGTAGTGAACGAATTTTATATATATATATATATATATATATATATATATATATATATATATATATATGTATAAAAGAAAGGGAAATAGTAATGCATACTGATGAATGCAGAAGTAATGTATCTTAAGCAAATTGAAGCACTGCTAAGCAAAGTTTACCAGTATTAAGCACATTTCAGTGTAATTGCTCATAGCTTAACAGTGCTTTAACTAGTGTAATAGCTTTGTGTGGAGGTGCGCATCGCGCCAACTAGCGCAAACAGAACATGTGTGCGCATAGCTGCACACTGTGCTAACCAGCGCAACGTCGGGCAACGTAGAGAAACACCGGGCAATGTAGAGCAACATAGAGCAGCATAGAGCAACGTCAGCCAAAGTCGAGCAAAGTCAGTAAAACATAGCCACACCTCCTAGCCAGTCTGGCCAGTAGTAAAATAAAAAGCAATGACAGGCCTCGAACCCGGGATACTGTGCACCATAATCACAGTATTGAATCACTAAGCCATGACATCTTTACATAAGTATGCACTTTCAACACACATATACATATCAATGTAAGTTTACCCATTGCTAAGCAAGTGTACCTTCAGCTGCATTTTTTCAAAACTAGCTAATCACCAAAAAGTGCAGGAAATGATGCATATTTAAGCTCCATAGGTGGGAATACTATCCATTACTGGAGGCAGCAATGGCCGGTGCTGGAGAGGGCTCTCATTTTTGAGCGCAACGTTGGGGCATTGAGGAGTCAAAAGTTATGGTTTGGCTCCTTGTCCACCATCATGAGGATAGACTCCTGCGGGGCCAGTACCAGGGCACCCAATAGAAAGCGGAAGCCTGGGACGGTCGCTCAGGAACTCACCAGTGCCACTGGGGATCCTCAGACTGGTGAGCAGGTCAGACACCACCATGCAGACCTGAGAAGATGCAAGGTGGATCAGCTGGACCAGTGGATCCAGGAGGCACGTGGGATGCCAAATACCCCACTACTGAGTAAGTATCCATGGAATTATGCATGTAAGAATTGCTATTCTAGTGTATACTATGGATATGTATGTCTCAATATCACTTCAATTACTTCACAGCTGCAGGTGACCGTGCTGCAAATCAGCAAGCCTATGCAGATAGGCTGCTAAGGCTGCGCCACCAGGCAGGTTAGTAAGTATTCTGCATGTACTGTTACGTAAAATAAATGAGAGAGCCTGAAAAATGTGTTTAAACACAATAAATAAAGGTATAATAATTCTCTAATAATTATTCTGCATGTACTGTCATATAAAATAAATGACAGAGCCTCTAGAAAAGTCATTTAAGTCATTAATGATGGTATAATTCCTGTAGTGTGTCTGTGTCATTTTCTTTGATATGTCGTTGTATTCTTGCATTATAGAAATAGTACTGTTGTATTAAGCGCTGTTAACACACAGCTGGGTAGGCCCATATAAAGTGGATGAAGGGAGTGCCAGTAGCTTTTAAGCATATTCACAGTCCTCAACTGTTGGTTCATGCCCAGCATGTACAGGTTAATCTGGCACATGAGTAGCTTGATATTGTGTTCCCCAGAAATGTCATAGTGCTGGCAGAAATGTAGAGAGCTGTTAACATATAACTGATAATGTCACCTACACATATCTAGATAAGTATATGAAAGTAGAGCTGTCAGTGTACCATCTCAGCAGTAGTGTGTCAGAGCAACTCACAAAATATGTAGCAGTAACATCTGCATCCCGGACAGTTTGTATGTCAGATACAGCCCATGTATAGAAAGATCTAGCAAAACCCATTTCATGATCTAAGGACAAATGTGTAGTGTGATAATACATGTAGGGGTCATATAACTGCAGTCAATAGGAATGTAATGTAAACTATAAGGCTATATAAGTTGTTAATGGAGCTATCATTTTCCACCCTACTGTATGTGCATATAAAATGCAATTCCACACCTCAATGGGTATGTCTAATCTCAAAACATTTGTTGGGACATATGTCCTATTGGTTTATAAATATCTGCATTTATTTTGATGCATGTGCCCTGTTCAAATACTACAATATTGGTGGCCTGTTGCCATCAATTAAACCTACATGCTGTTGTAATGTCCACTGTTGTCCCATATATGCATGTGTCATGCTTGCTGTTTAACTGTTGGAACTCTGGTGTGTTGGGTTAATGGGAACACTTCTGCATGCTGTTATAACTAATTGGGAATGCTGTTGACTGTTACTAACCCATATTTTCATGAAATCCTTATAAACATAGAACGTATGGGAAGGCCGGTCCCAGCGGACCCACCTGTCCCACCTCAGCTGGCGATGGCACCTGGCACCAGCAGGTCCAGTGCCCAGCCTGGGACCTCCTCCTCCATTGGCCCTGTGCCACCTTCAGGTGGAAGCACTGCAGGGGATGGGGCTCATCCTCCCCGTGCAAGCGTGGGTGGAGGAGGGCCACCTATCACCCTCCGAATGGTCTGGGCTGTGGTGCATAGGGAGATCGAGTGTTCAGTCGCTGATCCTCTATGCCAGCTCGAGGCAAGAGTGGCATGACTCATGGGTGAGCCTGCCCCTCCTACACAGCCCCCAGCACAGCCACCCTCCGGGCTGTGAAGGTGCAGTGATGACTGCCCATGGGTGGGGATCTCAGTTCCACTGTTGCCATCTGTGGGCTCATGGGCTTGCGATTTCCAAACACCCTTCCCCGTCAATGGTGTTCACCCACCCCATGTGTCATATTCCACCCCTGTATGCATCTTGTTTGTCTTGTCTGTTTACCTCCCCAACCTACCTCTCCAAATATACCTACTTCCCCTACCCCACATTCCACTCTCACCTGAAAAAAAAAAATGGGCAATCTGCTCCCACAAAAAAATTATGCCCCATACATAGCTGCCCATTTTGCACACATATCCGCTGGACACATAAACTGAAATTTAATTGGGAGTACAACATACTTCGTTGTCCTCACCCATCTCTCAGGGGTGGAAGGTTTCAAATTTCCATCCAAATTATTAGTATATGCACAGCTGTTGCTGTTAAAGAAATGGGCAGCTATGGACCTTCCCTACACCCATCCTGCACATCCCAAGTTGTTTTCCTTACTGTCTTTCCCTCTTTGTGCCCCTTTTTCACCACTTTCCTATCTCCCCATTTTCTTTTCTTTCAAATAAATGAGCACGGGGGTTAGCGGGAGTAAGCACTTTTAAGCAGTAGTTAGCGGGTTTGCACGAGTGTGCACTTAACCAAGTATTGCTAAGCGTCATGCAAACCCACTTACAACTGCTTAAAAGTGCTTTAGTCACTCTGTATGTCAGGACCCTTGTTCTGCTCAGCAGCAAAATAAAATACCTCTGTCAGTCTCAAACCCCGGACCTTACACACAGTAGACTGCATGAAATACCACTGAACCATGGTAAACATACAACAAATTGGTGCTGCAATCAATATATCATGCATCAGAATGAGTGAATGTAAAGGATAAATAGGAATGCCATAACACAAATCCTGTTCTGTGGATCCTTACCAGCAGTTCTTGTGGAATTGCATTACATGACTGTGTAAAGAGAACCAGCCATACTAGCAGGAAATAATGTTACAGCAGCACTTTACAACCTCCACACAGTATCATAGTAGGACAAACACTAGCATATCTGATTAGGGCAGAGGCCATACTTCGCAACTGTGACTACATTTCAGGCATGTCCCTGATTTTGAGACAGGTTTTAGCTGTGTCCCTTTGAATCCCTCTGAAAGCTACTGACGTTAGGCAGAAAGGTGATGAATTACACTTAATGAATAATGATAATAAGTAAGAGTTGGACACGTTGGGCAGAAAGGTGGTGAATTACACTTAATGAATAATGATAATAAGTAAGAGTTGGACACCGCTTGTACTTCAGGAAATGTGTATTAATCCATATGCTCTGGTTCTCTCAAAGTCCCAACTTAATGTCTCTAATATTGTAAAGGTGTACCTCACTTCTACCTACTTTTCCCTGAGTCTGTTCAAATATGTACCTGAGTGTTTGAGAGGCCTGGCAGAGGCAGAAACACACAGGCATATCAGTTATTCTGCTGTTATACACTGTGCAATTAGCTTTGGAAGGAGTTCCAGAGGCATACCCTTATGTAGGAGTACAACACTGAAATACCAAGGGATGTAGCCATGTACTGGTAGCAACCAACTGTGACAATGCCATTGTTCCAGTGCTGAAAAGACCGGTGTGGTGCACAGACAAAGAATAACAGGCTAACCTCTGGCTACCATCTGCATAGGTCCACATTTGGGAGCTACGCAGATAGACTACTTGCCTTGGTAAATTAACAAGTACACAGCGACCCTTTAAGTCCAGCAAGATAAAGTTCACACATTAATACATAATGCTCTCTGTCCTTCTGCACCCCTACCCAAATGTACAATAAACCTGTGTGTTCAGGGTCTACCAAGGATGTAGGTAGGCATACTCAGTACTGAAATTTCTCCAGTTTTCTTGAGCAGCCTGTGCTAATGTCAACACTAAAAAAGCAGAAACTGTTCAAAATTGGGTAAATTGATATTCACAGTATAGCAGTTCACAAACAGTTCATGTGCCAAATGAATACATCTCAATAACTACTTTTGTATGGCAGTTAATTGTATAAGTAGAAAAGAAACTACATACACCCATGTATCTTGCGTTAGTATTTGTAGGGATGAGTACAATTCTACACTGACAACTGTGTAGTGGAAGTGGCAACATTCAGGTCTGAGTACAACATTTAAATCACTGGCTACACCCCTAGCTTCACATAAAAGAAGTATACCAATCTTCTGACTTACACAACGGTGTCTACAGCAAACAGGAATGGGCCCCACTTTGGAAAGCTGAAAGGGCTATGCCTACCTGATATAGCAATTTATAGCATTGGGTTGCTATGACAGTGAGTACTGCAATTACCACACAGCAGGCTGCATGCAATTACCAAATGGTGGCCACCAATTGGTGCAGTGGCCATCACATGCACATGTGCAGATACCTATAAAAGCAGCCTGTACCTGCTGGCCACACATGCAATCATCCCATTGCAGACACTGAGAGAGAGAGAGAGAGAGAGAGAGAGAGAGAGAGAGAGAGAGAGAGAGAGAGAGAGAGAGAGCCGCACACCCCTACCCACACCAGTGGGAAAAAAAAAATTAAAAAAAATAAAACAATAAAAATCTAAAATAAAGCCAATGATACAGCAAAGTGAAAACTACAAACACATACAAAGGAAAGGTATGTAACAGATATGTATTTACTCGCATGTAATAGATGTATTTGAAGACTACTCTACATACTTTGAAACATCAATATGTGGCAGCAGTACATATCTATGCATAGATGCCCTGCATAACTACTGCCATGGACAAATCAGTGTGTAGCTGTGTGCAGTGGGACATAACTGTGATATATGTAGCTCAGCATTAAATGCCAAACATCTGAACCATGTCATCTTTTTTCTGTACAGTAGTGTGGACAATGGCTGTTTGCTGGTATATGACATGTGGTGATTAAATGCTGTGGGTGTGATTTGTTAGGTTTGCAGTGTCGCAGCCAGTGAGGCCTGCTAAAGCCACATGGGCTGAGAACACCTTCAATGCATTTTGCACAAGACTGTGCAATATCATTACATAACTGTATACCTACCATACTTCACATAATTGATATTCCCACCATGAAAGGTGGACTGTATATGTGCCTGGTGACAAAGCCATGGCCTCAAGCTCAATGTCTGAAATACATTTGCATCCCTTTTGCTAAAAACTCTGTACCCATGAACTACCACACAGGTGGTAGTCAGCTTAACATCGACAGTGTGATAAGAGACCATGGAACACAGGTGGACAGTAGTCTCACCCTTGATAATCACAGTGCCATACTAGTCATGTAATCTGCCTACATGGCTCACCTCATCACAAAAGCTGTGTAATCCAGGGAAAAAGAGGTCAGTGTTCCCCTCTACTCATCACTCACAAAACCCATTATAGAGTACAATGCCCCTTCTGGTATGTACCTCACAAGACATCTACAGCAACTGGAAAGGCCACAGACATATCTCACAAAGAGTAATACTGTCCTCAAACAGGTGCCCTATGCATACCGTCTCACCAAACCACAGCTACACTGTGTTGCATACCGGCAACCCAGAGGTGACCCCTGCCTAATATACAAAGCTATGTCAAACCCAGAGCTGTTGGACATGTTCCACATAAACTGATCACTATCCCTACGAGCTACACACTCTAGGGACCTAAACCTTGTCACCACAATAGACAGAACATGCTGGAGGGATAGATTCCTATCTCAGAGACATCCCATACTGCTGAACAAACTACCTAGCAATAGCAAACAAAGCTCCTCAGTAGCACCCGTCATGAATAGTCTTGATGATTGGATGTGAGATAGGAATTACACCCCGGGAATCACCTCTGTGGCTCTGCTTGACAGGGACACATGGAACTAAATTACTTGGGTGTCAAAGGCCAGGGTACCATCTGGCTAGGCTTCTATAGACCCTAGGGTCAATAGCCTATAACCTACCTATGAACCAATACACATCCACATGTACTTGTTGCAATAATTGCTATGTGAGGTTGACTGAGTGTGATGGTGAATGTGTTGGTGAATGTGTCACAGTTGTGTATATGTCAGATAGCTTAGTGGGAAATTGTTTCTGTCATGGTATTATGTGTCCTAGCTCTGATCCTAGCAAAAGATATGTATGCTATTGCTAGCCAGAAAAAGCAGTATGGCATACGGTCCAATGTAGTCTCTTTGTGTTAACTGGGGTGTGCCATTGGAGGATAAAGCAGTACATGTATGCTCATTAATTGGTACTGCTAGTGAATCAAACCCCTGTATGAACTGTAGTACTACCTGAAGCTGTAGGCCTCAACAGCACAGTATGGTGTATATCCACATTGCTTGGAAACACTGTTCTTTGTGTTCCCTGTAGTTCTCACAGATTACATACCTCAGGTATAAGGGTTTGTCAGTACTGACACACAGTACTGTATGGTACACACGTAAAGCTCATCTGGGTTGTCATACCTCTGTGTCCTGTATGTATGTCTGATGTGTGTGTGGGTATGCATGTAACATGCCCCTGGTCATATGTGTGTTACAGGATACAAGTGGGTATCTAGCAACATGTACAGTCTAGTACAGCAGTATGCCTCCTATAGTCACGAATGTGCACATATTGTAGGAAGGGGTTTTCCATCAACAACTAGTGTGGTATACTTGTAATACTGTAACTGGACTTTACAATCATTGCAATGGATTACATATTTCGTTATGCATTAGTTGGATATATACCTACTATAGCTAGGTGGTGCATCGTGTCGCATACAGTGTGCCATGTACTGTTGCATAGTCTTACATAGTGGTTTATCTTTGTTGCTGTGCAGAAAATGTTTTAATATATAGAGAGTGTCAGGCAGTGTTAGGCAGTTGTGGGTTGAGCACTGATATGTGGTATTGAAAGTGTGTATCCTCTGACAGACAATAATTTGCTATTTATGGCAGTCCAGTGATATCTGTACTATAGAAAGTTAAGTGTGCCACATGACTTGCTCACACATATTGTTTTCTTGTCTTCCAGGGCCATGTCCCACCATCGCAATCCTGCATACAGCCATGCAGAGGATGAGATACTGACCAACTGTCTCATCGAACATAAGTAGCCTTGAGTGACCACATGATGCTGCATGATGATGGCTCATGATACAACACGCCATCCAGTTACAGTAACCACCGTTCTACACGTGTGCAAACATATGCACCAATACACAATATGCATAGCAATCACCATTTGTACAAAGTGACACATATATGTCTTGTAATGCTATTGAGTGTATAGGTCACATGACACACACTGTGTATGTGTGATGTTTAATGTTGCAGTTATGTTGTAGCATGCCATGTCATGGCTTGCACTGGCATGTCCACAATATGTCCTACACTCACCATAACCACTGTACAATGGCTATGTTGAGCAATGGTATTCCATCAGGTATACATACACCACTCATCCTGTGTGTATACATAGCATGCATGTGCTAAACCTGTGTCCACAATCATCTGCTAAAGACACAGATGCTCTAATCAGAAATGGATATCTATGTGACACACAGATACACATCCAGCCATGGTATGTATACCTGTGAGTGATGGTGCACAGGACATTGCAGAGCTTCTAATACTTGCACAGCAATGTTGTGTCCATGTAGATATTGCATTCTAGGGTGAGGACAATCACTGAACAACAACACACATGCATCAAAGCCATGTATACTGTTATTAACAAGGACTGTCTACACTCGCACTGCATGCTGTTGAGCAACACACGTCCTGCATGCTGACACATGTGATATGACTGTTTGTCTTGTGATACTGTGCCCCACCATCAACCGCTATTGGGTATGTTCTGGATTGCTGTTGGTGTGTGTGTGTGTGTGTGTGTGTGTGTGTGTGTGTGTGTGTGTGTGTGTGTGTGTGTGTGCATATAGTGTGCATGTGTTCATGTGTGCATGTGTGCATGTGTTCAAGTGTTCATGTGTGCATGTGTGCATGTGTTCATGTATTCTGACATCATGTACAGGTCGTAAAGTGTGTTTCCTGTCTTCCTCTCACAGGTGCTGAGGTTGGGCTGGTTCACTGCAGCAGGGAAGCTGATGTCACTGGCTCAGATAGTGATGATGATAGGTGTGTTGAGGCACAGGCATATTTGCCAGGGTCTGTCGTTGGGCCACCAATCGACAGTACACAGCTGTCCACCCCATCCCTGCACACAATCATACTGCCAACACATCCCTCATCACCAATGCCTGTAGCTGAGGGACAGTTTACAGTCGGCAATGGCCAGGACAGTGTGGTACCTATGGCACATGCATCCGGACACAGCAGCCATACCCAGAGGTCTGGAACGGTACCACACATAGGCAGATGTCCAGAGGTTCTCGTCAGAGCACTGCTAGTCATCATGCCCCTGGCAGACCTGCCACAAATATAACAACCTCATGCATGTTCCAGGCTGTCATGGAGGCACAGGCACATATGGAACGATACACCAGACAGGGACTAAGGGCATAGAGGGCACATAACACCGCTTTAACTGACAGTATCCGTGACCTAGCAAGTGCCATCCAAAATTACACTGAGGTCATGGATAGATGTTGGGGTGAGACATTAGATGTCCTCCACAATGTCATGCCCATGTGTCAGGACAGTGCGGGATGGGTGAGATGTCGATGTGGACGTATGCCAGCAACATCAGCAGCTGGACATCGCCGCGGACATCCCTCAAGTCACAGCCGCTCCCATAGTGCCAGTACCAGCCCCAGAAATGTTGGGGGTGGGCTGTCCATAGACCATCCTAGAAGACCATGACACATGGCTCTGGACAGTCCCAGCAGGGACCTGGGTCCAGTGTGCATCCATCTACCTCTGGGGATAATACCCAGTCTGGCATAGTACTTGATAGTGTCAGTAGCACCCCTGCCAGGCACAGGTACCGTATCCATGACCAGAGATGGTGATCTGTAAAGCCTGGCAGGTACAGTCTGTGGCTGTCCCACAAATACCTGTATATGGCAGCCACATGGTGGAACTGTGTGCATGTAGGCACACACACACATGAACCAGACACCTAAGGCTAACACATACCTGCACACATTACATCAACATTGGCCCATAGCAGTACTCTTGCCCCTCACACACACACACACACACACACACACACACACACACACACACACACACACACACACACACACACACACATGAACACACATACATGTCTATTGGATGGCTCACTGTAGGCCTCCTGCAAACCAACAACACACCCTGTGCATATGATGAAACCTGTGCCACCTCCTGTCATCTGTAACATCGATTCAGGAACATGCTACCATGGTGCTGATGCGCAGGGTGACTTTATAGCAGTATAGTAATGTTACCATGTTGTCAGCAGTAGAGTGTAATTATATGCTTGAAGGTGTAGTTGAGCAGGCATGATGCATTAAAGCTGTGATTGTCATTGTAGTATTGTTTACATCAGTGTTAGTTAAAATAGTGTATTGTCCGCACACGTGCCACTTGGCTGATGTGTGTAGTATTGGCAGCATGTGTTAGAGAGTGGACAGTATGTGTGGGATGTGTGTAGCACAGATTTGCAGGTGTACATTTGTGAACATGGTGGAGGTGCACTGTCTGCATGTACGTGCATAGTGGACACATGGGCAGGGTGACATGCCCTGTATTACATAGTAACACTCCATAGTTTCTCTTGGTGGCCAGTATACATTGTACTAAACACATTTCAGAACCTGACTACACATGTGTGTATGACATGGTTTGACACTGTGCCGTGGGTGATACTGTTACTATCTGTCATTGTTTTGCATTCTGGTAGTATACATAACTTTAACAGCCTGACCATAACCAGTCGTTAGATGATGTCTTGACAACTGACACACAGATGTAGGACACACAGCAACATTTGGATCCTTCAGGTACTATACTATGCCAGTAACCAGTGGTATTCACCTGCACCCATTAGTAAGACCACTCCTGTTTGGCATATAGCTCTCTTAGGTACAAGCAATCACAGTAGGGATATGTCCGTCCACTTCTGGTAATGCATACTGTGGCCTACAATGCATTCTCCAGATGACACACACATCCTCCACAAGGGTATCATACAGACAGATACCTGTTGTCAAACCCATGCTGTAAAGCTATAAGCCAAGCTATGCATAGTCATCCACCTTTACGGAACATAGTATCCCCACAGTACCACATAGGTAGTAGCCACCAACATGAAGGACAGGGACCAATGTGTACATGCAACCAAGTGGTACATCATCTCTCCTTTGATAATCACATTTCCAAAGGTATGTTTAAATCCCTTGGTGGATCACATAAGCAATAAGGGGTCTGCATGCATATCCAAAAAGGTTGTTGTACACCTATAATGAATAGCCATCATTGACAGACTTTGCTGCATTCGAACCAGTCTAACATATACCTCGGCCATAAACCCTCACTCACACAATTCAATAGTAACCATAATGAGTGTGTGTGACATGGATGACCTAGGCCAGGGATCACTGCAGTGGCTGGCCTTGTCACAAGCATATAGATGTGACCTAATGTCTGGGAAGCAGCATCACAGTTTGGCAAAGATGACAGTTGTGTCCTTGGAGACAGCAGGGTTCACACACATGCAATAATTGAGGTAACATGTATGTATATGTATTTGCCACACAGATACCTCACATGTGCAATGCATATTGACATGTCATACAGTAGTAAAAGCAAAACCCACTATATATTGACCAACAGTGCCACACACACTCACCACGTGCAGGATTCAAATCCCTGCCTAACTACTTTGTGATACTAGAGCAGTACGCATTAACACGATGTGCTATACACATTACTGGGATGGCTTTTTTTCACAGGTATATTTGTAAGATGTTGACATCATCAGACTTGACAAAGAAAAGTATACCACTTGTAAGGTGTTCTACTACTCTACAAAAAGGTTTCCACTTTCCCAGGTTATTACACACAAGTGTCATGTGCAGGATTCAAACCCCTACCTGACTGGTTTATGATACTAAAGGAGAACACATTTACACAACGCGCTATACACATTACTGTGAGCTCTGTTTTCTGCAGGTATGTTTGAAGGATGGTGACATCATCAGACCTGACAAAGATTAGTATACCACTTTTAAGGTGTATGAGTACTTTCCAAAAAGGTTGCTTTTCTCCAAGGCGATCATACACAAACAGACAAACACACGCTTGTCAAGTGCAGGATTCAAACCCCTATCTAACTGACTTATAACAGTACAGGTGTACACATTTACATGATGCACTATACTTATTACTGTGAGTTCTTTTTTCCACAGGTATGTTTGAAGGATGGTGACATCATCAGACCTGACAAAGATTAGTATACCACTTTTAAGGTGTATGAGTCTGTGAGCTTGCTTTTCCACAGGTATGTTTGAAGGATGGTGACATCATCAGACCTGACAAAGATTAGTATACCACTTTTAAGGTGTATGAGTACTCTGCAAAAAGGTTGCTCCTCTCCAAGGAGATCATACACTTGTCAAGTGCAGTATTTAAACCCCGCCCTAACTGGTTTATGACACTACAGGAGTATGCATTTACACGACACGCTATACACATTATTGCAAGCTCTCTTTTCCACAGGTATGTTTGAAGGATGGTGACATCATCAGACCTGAGAAAGATTAGTATACCACTTTTAAGGTGTATGAGTACTCTCCAAAATGGTTGCTCCTCTCCAAGGAAATCACACACAAACACACACATTTGTCAAGTGCAGGATTCAAACCCCTACTTAATTGGTTGATGATACTAGAGGAATATGCATTTACACTACACGCTATACACATTACTATGAGGTCCCTTTTCCACATTAATGTTTGAAGGATGGTGACATCATCAGACCTGACAAAGATTAGTATACCACTTTTAAGGTGTATGAGTACTCTCCAAAAAGGTTGCTCCTCTTCAAGTAGATCACACACAAACACTTGTCAAGTGCAGGATTTAAACCCCTACCTAACTGGTTTATAATACTACAAGAATACGCATTTACACAACGTGTTATACACATTACTATGGGCTCTATTTTCCACAGGTATATTTGTAGGTTGATGACATCATCAGACTAGACAAAGTGGGTTACATTAGATGACATTGGGTGGGCTACATAGAAGGAGTGTCTAAACACTTTGGCCATGTGATCATCAAAGAAGAGTGTATTTTCTAACTGTGACCCCAGGGCCTTCATGACTTTCTCCATACATACTGGAGTACCACCTATGTGGTAATTTGTTTGCACTTTGTTTTAGCCAAAGGGGATGACTATGCATTCTTTGCCATTCTACTTGGGGAATTGTTTTGACACCAGGTATCTGTCTCTGTAATCCCCTTCTGGAGGATGTGTGTGTCAGCCATAGAGTCGATTATGGACCACAGTTAGATGTCATCTGCAAACCTGTTCGGCCATACTCCTCCCATGCTTGACTGTACCTCTGAGCAGTGTCTACTGAACAGGTGGGGTCCCAGGGCCAGGACCTGTAGGATGCCATTTGTGACTGTCTTAGAGTCGGACATGGCACCCACAACTCTGAACATGTGTGTTTTATCTTTGAGCCACTTGGCCACATATCCTGTGACATAGCTGTTGATGTTCAGGCTGGTAAGGGTGTCCATGATGACAGAGTGGGGAATGGTTTAAAAAGTCCTTAGTGAGGTCCAGGTGGGCTGTGTGGACTACTTTCACTTCCATCTATGTCCTTGGTAATTGTTTGTAGTAAGTCAACTATGTTTAGGAGGCAGGGTCTGCCTTTAACAGGGCAGGGTTGTGTAGAGTCCAGTGTCTGGAGGTCCCCAATGTCACTGTTTATGGGTTCCATGACAATTTGCTCAATAGCTTTGTTGTAGACCAGGCTGAGTAGACGTATAGGGCAATGGTTTCCAGGTTCTGTTGTGGCACCCTCTTTGTGGGGCTGGATGACTGTTGGTGTATGCCATTCTTTGGGTACATACCCTGTGGTACGATTGAGTCTGGCCAGTGAATGTAGGTGAGGGTGTGGTTCCTTTTGTGCCTTGTGTAAGACACAGCCTGGGACACCATCCAGTCCCATTGATGCTGTGTTCGTGGCTTTGGAGAGGGCTGTCCTTACCAGCATGTCCATGACGTCTGGGGCTCTGCATCCTTCTGTGATGGACACAGGCCCTTTTGAGGGTGATGGGGGGAAATTTGCACTGAACTTGTCCCCCAGAATTTGGATAATGAAAGTTGGCTCAGTGTATTCCTTGCCATTTGTCAGTAGCTGACAGCATAGTTGGAAGTTGACACCTACATGTGTGGTATAGCTACCGCAGGCTTTGTGGTTGTCATTCTTACAGTCCTTGGCAATTTGTCTTTTGAAAGTGTCCTTGAATTATCTTATGAGCGATCATTGTTTATTCCTAATAATGATCAGTGATGCCTTTCCTTTAGTGAAGTTGGCTCTATTAAGTGTTAGTTTCCTCCTTCTGTTGTCTAGCTTGTTTATGGGCAATGACCACCAGATTGTTTTCTTATTTTTGGAGAACTGCATCTTGGTTTTATTTGTGATGTGTCGATCCATGCATCCTTGTAGATGCTCATAGGATTCACTTGTAACTGATTTGGCAGATTGTATACCATTATCCTACAGCAAGAGGTCTTTTGAACTTTCCACTTTTGTCTTGGGACGTGTGCAGTTTGCTTTTGAAAATGTCTTCACAGTGGTTTCATTGACTGGGTGTGGGGGAGGGATGTGGATGTCCAGTGTGATTACTTTATGATCTGATATTACCAGTGAGGGCTTTATCTCTGTTGTGGAACACTGTTACCCCATGTTGGTGATGATCATGTCAAGTATGGTGTCTCCTCTAGTGGGCATGGTGACAAACTGTTCCAGGGTGTTAGAGCTTTTAAACTCTAGGAAACATTGGGCAAAGGATGTTGTACACAAGTAATTCTCACACTCACTGTTTGGGTAGTTGTAATCACCTCATATAATGGTGTTTGATAGGACCTCTATATTTTCCACTGTTCTCAGGAATACTGAGTGAGGTTCCTGTGACAAGGTAGGTGATCTGTAGCAGGCTACAATCTGATGAGCATCTTTGTCCAATGTTAGTTGCACTTGCATAGTCTCCAAGGCCTCATGCTGTGCCACTAACCTGAATATGTGGGTATCCATATGGTAAATGGGTACACCCCTTCCTTTTGTAATTCATTCATGGTTTTGTGTCCGAAGGTCAGGGGGATTGTGAGTGTTTTAGTGGAGCATGTCCAACAGCTCTGCATTTGACATAGCTTTGTATGTTAGGCAGTGATCACATCTGAGTAGGTGATATGCAAGGGAGTACAGATGGAGCATTTTGAGATGGTCTGTGTATGGCATGCATTTCTGGCCAGTAATGCCCTTTGTGAGGTATTGCTCCCGGCTTTACAGTTGTTGTAGTTGTCTTGTGAGGTACATAGCAAAAGTGGCGTTGTACTCTATTATAGTTCTACTGAGTGATGAGTAGTGGGGAACAATGTCCTCTTCTATTCTGCATGAGACACATTTTGTGATGAGGTGTGCCACATAGCTGGGTTTCCTGACTACTGTGAGGATGTGATTATCATAGTTGTGTCCAGTGTACACCTGTGACCCAAGGTCCCTTGTCACGCTTTCACTGTTAAGTATACTACCGCCTATGTTGTAGTTCTTGGCTACAGAGGTTTGAACAAAGGGGATGACAATGCACCTTTTGCTATTGAGCTAGAGCCCATGGCTTTGACAACAGCCATCTGTCTCAGTGAGGCCCTTTTGTAAGATGTCCACATCTTTAGTGTTTACAATTATGGCTCCTAGTTTGCAGTCCTCTGGTAACTTCTGTAGCCACAGACCTTCCATGTTAAAGTTTACTTCAGGGAAGTAGATACTAAACAGGACAAGACACAGGACTGGACCTTGTGGTACTGCACTCATCACTGGTCCAAAGTCATACTTGGAGTCTGCTACTTTCACAGTGTGTGTTCTGTAAGTAAGCCTGTTGGCAACCCATCTTGTGACATAGCAATTTATACCTAGTTTAGTGGGTTTATCTATATTTACAGAGTGTGGGGTGTGTTGTAAGCCGTGGCAGGATCAACATAGGCTGTGTGAACCACCTTACCCTTGTCAACGGTTCTGTTGACAGCTTCAATGTTATCTATCAGGTTTAGGTGACATGATCTGCATTTTACAAACCCAACATGGTTGTGATCCAGGGTTTGGGGATTACAAATGTAATTGTTTATATGTTGTATGATGATACATTCCATGGCCTTGGAGAGCGGGCTCATCAGGCTAATGGGGCACTATTTCCTGGGGTCCATGGTGTCTCCACCCTTGTGTAGTGGGATAACCATCACTGTGCACCATTCAATGGGCACAAAGCATGAGGTGAGGCTATGACTGCACATGGTATGTCAGTGTGGTGCCTGTTCGTTCTGTGGTTTGTGTGGAACACAGCCTGTGAAGTTATCTGTTCCCATGGCTGCTGTGATACTGGCTTTGGAGAGTTTTTTTTACCTGTGCTGCCGTGATGACAGCAACTTTGCAGTCTTCCATTATTGAGGTGTGCTCTTTCATGGGTGAGAGGGTGGTACAGTTAACAGTGATCCTATCTGCCAGGATGTTGTCAATATCAGTTGGGTCTGTATATTTACTGCCATTGAGCTGTAACTCAGTACAGATCTGAGTGTAGCCATGACATGGACCTGTCTGTTGGGCAGAGATCTCCTGAGTAGACAGTATGCAACAGAGTACAGATTGGGTTACATTCAGTCTTGTTGCATGGGGCAACTGTTTGAGGCCAGTAATCCTCCTGTTGGGGTACTTCAGTGGTCTTTCTGGCTGTTGAACATGTCTAGTCTGATTCATTGCAAGTGTGTTGTGGTACTCTCTGGCGGGTCTGATGACTGCTGAGTACTGGGAACCTCCTTTGACCTACATGCACAGACCTTGGCATTTTATGTGAACACATAGCATGATTTTCTGACAACTTTGTGAATGTGTTTCTGGAAGTAGAGATGTCTATCCACATTTGTCCATAGATCCCTTATTATCACCTCTGTATTTGGCATGTGTGTGAGCATGCCCAGTATGACCTTTCAATATGTTGTTTCCTGATATTTGCTTCATTGTTTAAGTGTGTGAGCATGCCCAGTATGAATTTTCAGTGTGATGCTGAATGAAATCCACTACATTTGTTGGAGTGTGTGAGCACGCCCAGTATAGACATTTATACAATATGTGTATGGAAAGTCAAGCTATATCTTTACAGCAGGGCTCACCTTTGTGTCATAGATCAACAGGGATCATGCTGTGCCTGCAGGGCTTCCATGAGACACTTTGCATAGACTTATCAACATTTCTACATACAGGGGAAACAGCTATTATTTGTACATTTCTACCCAGGGGCACACTTGATTGTTACTGTGGGTATACATAAGATGAGGGTTTCACCTGGCACTTATACACATTTGCTATGCCTGCACTGCTATGTACCATACACCATTTCAGTCTGTACTGTTGCCTATCGTACTGGCTTGAGGCATACTACTGTGCTACAGATATTAGCGTCCAATGTCACGTATATTAGATTGCGACTTCATAGCCTTCACAACCCACATCACACCACCTGGCCTGATGTTCTCTGTCTGCATAGGCCTGTGGGGGAGGTTACCCATATGCCTCTTTAGGGACATGTTACAGCATTTCTTTGTGTTTGCATTACTGTACAATTATCCTGCTGTGTCTGTGCCACTGACATGCTATCATGGCTTAGTGGTTCAGTACTGTGAATATAATGCACAGTATCCTGGGTTCGAGCCCTGTCACTGCTTTTTATTTTCATGCTGGGCAGAGCAGATTGCTTAAGGAACAGTAAAGCAAATATGAGCATGTTTACCTGACTTTGCTTAACTTTGCATGACTTTGGCCAACCTTGCCCAACATTACTCAACGTTGCCCAACATTGCGCTAGTTAGCACGGTCAATTTTGTTTACATATACTAAATATTGGTAGATGCTGCTTAGCACTGCTTTATATTGCTTAAAACATGGCAATCATGCCTCCGGTGGTGCTGCAGGGCTGCCTATGTTGGATGCATATACTACACTCCCTATACATGTTTGGAAACAGGTAGTGTCAAGTTAGGCATCCCTTTTATTTTATGTGCGAGTCAGAGAGAGGTATCATTTCCAGGGTTACTACTGAGCCAGTGTATGTGCTATGCTTTGCCTCTTTGCCAAGGCCAAGGCATACTGGGCACACCTCCTTCTGCCTACTGGGGCAGGCTCAGGTTGTTCCTCCTCCGAGTCAACGCTGTGCGTGTGCAGGCCTTGGCAATGGTGGGGGGCTGTTTGGCCCTACCCCATTCTGTTCCTGCTGCAGCTGTTTTCACAGGATCATATTGTGTAGCATGGCATATACCATGACAATTTGGGTACATGTAGTTGGTGAGTACTGCAAGGCTCCACCGGATGTGTTCAAGCACAGGAACCATGACTTGAGCATCCCAAACACACGCTCGATTACATTTCGTGTTTGTGCATGTGCCTCATTATGGAGTTCTTGTTCAGGTTTGTGTGCATTTCTGATGGGTGTCATCAGCCACGGCTCCAGTGCATATCCAGCATCCCCCACTAGGTGACCTTCAGGGATGCTCCCATTGGCAAATGTCTGGTACAGCTGTGTCAGATGCCAGATATGGGAATCGTGGTAGCTTCCTGGGCAGCCAGCACACACATTCAGTATACATGACCTGGCAGTTGATGGAGTGGAAGCCCTTGCGGTTGATGTAGACTCTACCCCGCTCAATGGCTGGTGCTTTGATGTGTATGTGCGTGCAGTCAATTGCACCTACTACCTCAGGGTATTCCGCTATTTTCTGGAAGAGACGCATATTGCTGGCCAATACCTCATGGGAATTGGGGAAATATACATGATCACCGACATGTGCTGACATGGCATTCAGGAACTGGTGCAGTACCCTGGATGCTGATGCCTGTGAGATCCCCATCATATTACCAGTTGGTCTCTGGAAGGTACCTGTTGCTAGTATTCTTAGGCCAACACATACCTTGGTTTCCACTGGGATGGGTTCCCCTCTGTTGGTTCTGTGTGTGAGGTGTGGCCTGCATAGCTCAACAATTTGCTGCAGGAGCTCTCTGTCCACTCTATAGCACTCCACAATCTCCAGCTCATGTAGCCCCTGGTAGGTCACCCTGGGTCTGTAAACTCTTCTTCGTCTCCTCACTGTGGGTTGCTCAGCAACATCCGCAATGGCACCACCCTCAGCATCTTGCACATGTTGCCTTATAATAGCAATGGCAGCCCCTAACATTGTTTTTTCTCAGTTAAGCTTTTTAAGTTTTCACTTCTCTTTGTATACTGCAGTGTTGCAGTGTTTCTGAGTAAAACATGGGGGAATGTTGTTTGCAAAGTTTTAAGTTCTGGGCTGGGCTGGGCTAGTGTACTGCCTCTGTAATTGGCTGATTCTGATTGATTTCACCTGGCAGCTCAGATAGTTCTCCTTGGTTAACTTCCTACTACTACTTTTCCTTCCTTTTCCCTTTCTGTTTCCACAGGGGGCAGCGCCACGCAAACAAGCGCAAACACGCACACACGAGTGCACACGCGTGCACACAGCCTTACACAGGCTTACACAGGCTTAAGCGGGTGCACATCCATGCACACAGGCTTACACAACCTTACACAGGCTTACACGGGTGCACACATGTGCACACAGGCTTACACGGGTTTACAGGTGCACAGACGCGTGCACACAGTGTAAGCATCTTTGCAAGAAACTTTGGTTGTAGTCATAGCGTATGCCTTCGGTTTCTGGGTTTCAATTCAGACAACTGTAGACATGCCTCTTCCAGTCCTGAGTAACTCACAGCAAACACATGCCACTCTGCTCCAATAAGCTTACAGTCTTTGATACATACCCCCCTCATCATGTCACCGATCTACTACTCTGATACTCTCCTAATCCTACTCTTACACTCTAGGGACATGGTTCACATGGCAGGTAAAATTGGGATTCACTATCCTTATACTCATTTGCATAGTATTGCCTACTAATGCTTGGTTACATCTCTCACAATGAGCTTTCCCCCTTTAGCAACCACTACTCAGTAATCATGTTGTCTTCAGCCTGCCATTCACTTGCATGGCAGATGGATATTTGTAATAAAATGCCTATTTTTTGCTTTTATTTATTTATTTTTTTGGTTTTTAGAGCGCACCATGTTTGCGTGATGCTGCACTACGCTTAAACATCAGGGATCAGGGAAAAAAATGTAATTTTTATTATTTTGCAACACATATAAATGCCAATGGCTTTATATTTGGCCATTGGCATGCTTCCTCAACTGGATGCATCCTTTATTTGGAGCTGTCATTGCTCCATTTTGGTATTTGCAGAATGGTACTCAGTTACCAACCGAGTACATTTCTGCAAATAATACTACTCTTACTCGGACAGGTTAGTGTTTCCTGGATCGCAAACTTACCTCATTTGCATAGTTTTCAGCAGCAAATGAGGTAATTTGCATAACCTAACACTATCCGTGCAAGAGTCATTTTAGGAGCTCTCATGCACACCCCTGCCGGCTGTTCCTGGATCGCTCGGCAGACATATTGGTTGTCTGGAGTCTTACACTACTCTTAGACTCTGTGCAAGCCTTCGTGAATCCGGCCCAGCATTTAATAAAAATAAGTATTTTTTTTCTTAAATAATGTCATTGTATAATAGCAATAACTGACTCCATGGTTGTGGTATATTGAAATTTACCCATGGTTGGCTTTATTTAATCACTCAGGCTTCACCCTCATGATTAAACCACACCAGCCATGGGTAAATCTTCAATATACCACACCACGTTGTCAGTTATTGCTTTAGTATATTATTCTATGTGAATGCTCTTTGCATAATGTAAGCCACTATAAAATGACATTAGAAACATTCAGAAGGCAAATGAATATATGCTTTTTGTGAAATAATGTTTCAGATGTATGAAGCTGATTCAGGGATACTATAACTATACAATTCCATCCATGTCAGAAATCCATAATACAGTCTATATTACTGGAATACATGGGCTTGGGTGCTCTGCACATAAAGCACAGTTTTAAATGTGAATGAAACGAAAGTGTGGCATAGTGATAATAAGGTGGGAGATGGCATGGTGATAATAAGGTGGCATGGTGGCATGGAAGTGTGGCATGGTGATAATAAGGTGGGAGATGGTGGCATGGTGATAATAAGGTGGCATGGTGGCATGGCAGTGTGGCATGGTGATAATAAGGAGGGAGATGGTGGCATGGTGATAATAAGGTGGGAGATGGTGCACAGTTTGTTAGACTGCAGCTCAGATGTTACTAAGGCACCCTGAGGATTTTTATTCTGGTAAATAACCAGAAGATCCTGGAATCTGGATCATTAGGTATCATCACACCCACTCTATAGTTCATATATGACAAGTGTCATATGAAACTGCCCCCCTCAGAGAATGTAGAGGGTATAGTACAAAACACTCTGTTCTAAAGTCTTACAGTGCATTGCACCCTAACCATGAAAAATTATTTTGCAGCCTGTAAGTGACATTTTAGGAATTTTCCAGTCATCTACATCCAAGATAACAGATGCAGTCCTTGCTTGCTATATCACTTGTAAGTCAACAATATTCTCGATATTGTCTTCAAATTTTGTATCACCAATGGGGCCAGAGAGGGTAGTACACATCAAGAGAAATGAATCTGAAAATACTGTGGATAAGACTAAATAATAATGATTAAATGAACAAAGTTTATGATCCATCACCCATTATATAAGCTACAACCTGGACAACCTTATCAGATTGTCTACATCCATCAATATTCATTTGAACTCCTTTATCAAGTAATTCCTGTGATTTTTTAGAATGGCATCCATAGTGTCCTTGACCTAAGGAAGACTCCTATCCACATGTTTTTCAAAACTGAATATAATAGATCCCTACATTGTGATGAAATGACCCTGCCATAGACACTGGGTGTAAAGGGGGGGGCGTTCTTTGTGAGGCTTGGGTAAACAATAAAATGGCTTCCAAAGGATGGAGTAATGCAACTTTTTAATGTTACCTTTTCAGAGAAAATCCAACTCCACATCTCTTGTTACTTAGGACAAGGGTGGAATCCAGCACAACATAACCTAGACAGCTGCCTTAAGTACAGTACTGACTATGGGCCTGGCCATACAACATTAAATAAGAGAAGTCTGAAACTTAAAAAAATATATTTTTCTCCTTGGGGTGCATCCAGTGACATTGACTGACATGTACAACTCCAGTCTCCAGTGTCTTTCACTAGCAAATGCTTTGAGCCTCTGAGATTGGAGCTGAGGTGCAGAACAAATGAGAGACTTGGTTCATGATTTGACTTTGAACTCTTGCAGCAAGCAATGTGGGCAGCAGGGTAGTATGCTGTTTTGAGTCTTAAACTGAACTGAGCAGAGCAATGAAAGAATAAAAGAGACAGCTGGTTGTTGTTTTTTTGCAAAGGGGAATGCACACATCAGCATTGTGTTTGTGTGTGTGTGTGTGTGTGTGTGTGTGTGTGTGTGTGTGTGTGTGTGTGCACGCGTGTGTGTTTGTGTGTGTGTTTGTGTGTATAATGCCCCAGATAGACAGAATTGTCTAGTTAAGTGACTTGTTCCTTAGCTACAAGAGGCAAGAGCCTTAGTATTCTACACTATCTGCCTGACCTCCAGTAATTTCTTTTTTATTTCTTTCATAAATCACTGAGGATTACAGTCAGTAAATGCCAGTCATTAGCATGACATCATTTTTATGCTCACAAAATATATGTTGAGCCAAAACCTGCTTGCTGTTTTTTTTAACTTTTGAGTGATTTAGAGTAGTCTGCTCTTTCCAGTTTTGCAGAACATCTCTGAGTTTACCTCATGTTTATGCCCTATCATTTTGCAAGTAACATAACCAGGCAGTGCTTGGGAGCAACTGGAAATCTGGCTAGGTTCCTCAATGGTTTCCTGGACTATAGGCCTAGTTACTACCCATGAACCAGTGTAGTTATGGTGTAAAGGAAGAAAAACAATTGTAATAAGCAGATGTATCATTATATGAGCAATGGCCTTTGGATGTGATCCTTGGTTTCCTTGCTCTTTTGAATAATAACAGTGTGTTTATTATTTAGTTGTGAATAAATTGGACAGTATGAAGTCTGTGAATTTAATTTTAGTATTTTAGCTATTAATACATTTTAATTTACCTTGATTTTGCAGGCATACAGGTGTGAACTGCACTGGTTTAGGCTACAACAGTTTTTCTCGCATGTGATGCAGATGAGTAAGGTTATAAGCTGTTAAATAGCTGCTTCCTGTAAGTATATGTTTTGATTCCTTCAATCCTTTGTCTTCTACATGACTTTATACTGATAGGTGTGAATAATGTTTATGGTAATCGGTAATATACGGCCATAACGGGACATTGGTACAGCTGTTGGGAGCCTGATTCATTACCCTGCAAAGGACTCCATTTATCCATGATAGACAGTGTATGCATTAAGGGTATGAATCTTTCCTCCTTCATTTGCTTACTGCATAACATTGATAAAGTCATTTAACCAGACAGTGTCTTGGAGCAACTGGGAATTCAGAGTAGGTTCCTTAATGGTCTCCAGGACTCTATGCCTAGTAATTTTTATCCTGTTGTTATTATATGCCATCCATTCCCTTTTGCATAGCTGATATAGTTCAGGAAATTATATGGAAATATCACCACCACACCAATTTATAATGCAGCAAAGGCAATTTATTCTTCCAAGGGCAACAGGCAATGCATTTGTATAGGAAGTACAGAAATGCAAAACTGTCAGCAGCAACCTCTGCATTATTAATCATTCTCTTTAATATACAATTAATCAGATGAATTTTACTTCTGCAGAGATTGTATATATATATATATATATATATATATATATATATATATATTTAATATACATTATTAAGTGGTCAATATTTTTATGGCCTCATAAATACTCTTCTGTTTAATAATCCTTTGTTTAAACTGTGCGTCACATAGCTGGATCTTATAGAATTATGCTAGTGATATTTATACAACATCATGTAATTCATTAATAGCTACCAATGAAGTACAAGATATTTACTTCTTCATAACATTAAGGGGTGTACAAAGTCAACAAAATGGTTTTGTGGGGGTGGATGCTTTCTGTGAATTAAAGTATCTTATTCTTTTATCCTCTGGTCATTTTTAATCAATCTTTAATGTGGCTTTGCAAGACTAGCATGCAGTGAATTCAGTTGGAATACTCTGGCTACTGTGTGTTGTTGTGAAATAAATTTGAACTATGTGATTTTGGTCACTATTATTGTCATTAATTTTTTGACACTGAAATCTGAGAAGGATGCAGTCAACTATGCATCTATAATTACTGGATTTGGGAATGTCTGTGGATAAAAATGACTTACCCTGCTGTGCTGATAAAGCTATCATTAGTCTGTCTTTGCAAGGCTAGTGAGCATTTGTGAAAAGCAAATTGGAATACTTTATTGTAGCCATTTGCATCATAATTGGATGTGTGATGTATGCACAGTCAGTAAAGTGTCCTTAATTGTCAAATACGGCTATTGGTGGATTATAATAAAAGTAGTTTGAGTGGTGTTCTATGGTTGAAATGTTCTGAAGTGGGTACTTTTTATTGGTTCATAGATGTGTTTCACTTGTTATTAGAAAATATATTCAAAACTAGAAATTTAAATCATACTCTATTAAATGCTGCTGTATTAAAAAAGAAATATAATTTAAAACAATTAGCAAGGTGAATCAAAGAACACGTATTTATCCACTGTCATAAAAATGTGTGAGGTGGGGGGACATGGTTTGATAACATTCTAGGACTCAGGGTACACTTAATCTGCCAATGGCCAGATGCATTTTCAATATTTGTGAGTTTAAATGCATTTCAATGAGTGTGAGTTTCAAGGGAAGAGAAGTTTACTGCTGCTCATGCTGTCTGTTTACAATGTGAGACTGTTTTGTTTAGCAAATGGTAATCAACATTTGAGCTATAAAATCTGAAATAAAAGTTTTAAATTAAATCTCTGTAATCAT
This sequence comes from Protopterus annectens, assembly GCF_019279795.1. NCBI lineage: Eukaryota > Metazoa > Chordata > Ceratodontiformes > Protopteridae > Protopterus > Protopterus annectens. The sequence goes on from NC_056732.1 coordinate 424,741,483, forward strand.
TCTAAAAGTAAATTATAAAAGTAAAGATGAAAACAGTATGCAAACTGTCAGCTTGAGCAGTGCTTATGGTAAAAAAAATATGTATTTATTTTATTTGACATTTGGTAATGGGGAACGTCTGACTGGGTCAACAAGGTCCATGTTCAACAGAGGCCTGGGGAGAAAAGCTCCATTATAAAGTGAGAAAAAACACATTGAGAATAATTACAATAGGAGATACAATGTACTATAGATATTGCAAGATTTAAATGTAACAATTAGTAAAATAAAGTAAAATTATGTACACAAAATTAATAAAGTTACATTATTTGAATTATAGACATGAGCATTGTGTAGGTAAAATATCAAGGTGGAACAAATTGCCTTGAGGCTGGAAATTATACACTGGAGACAGAGATGCTTTGATATGTTTCAGTAGACAGTGAAAATTGTGTATGCTAAACTGGTTTATGGTAAGGAGTTAGACCTGAGGTGATGATGGAGAAAATAATAGAGAAAGAAGAACTTCATGTTGAAAGGCACAAAATTAACATTTGGTGAGTGGTGATTGTTTTATGCACTGGATAATACAGTTCAGTTCCACTATGAAATATTGACTTTCTAAAAGCTGTTGCTTCAAGAGAATGGAAAAACAATGCCTGAAAATCCTTTTTTTTTTTTTTTTTTTGCAGTGGGGGAAAGACCCCATGCACCCCCTTTACTGGGGTCAAAACACCCAGCCTGAACTTATATATATACTAACTGTAAGGTCACACCAACTCAAAAAAGAGAGAAATGTCCCTAGAAAGTCAATCATTGCCAGCATACATTTAGAAATAGCACCAGCAATTATTTCCTATGGGGAAAAGTGTTCAGCCTTATGCTGTTCATCTTTTTTTCTGCAAGTTACTGAAGTTCGAGGAATTTCTCCTCAAAATTGTGTATGGAAGCCATACAGTTCATATTACACTCTCAGCATATGGTTTCCTTAGACTGTTGACCTGCAATCGATTTGTTGCAAAAAAAGTACTCTGTGTCCTTATGAATGCTTATTATGGAAACACATTTTTCATTTTTATTAAAGGCTTTGCATAACAAAAGTAACGATAACATTAGAAGCAATACTTTGGATGTTTTGAATGGCATTTTAAAAGTACGATATAGCATTAACAGAGTATCTTCTTCTTAGGAAATCTGGAAACACATGTGAACAGTAACCAGAGAGAACAGTCTCGGATTTTACTCTGACATGAATCTGGTAAAAAACTAATGTGCTTAAAAAGTAGGAGCACTTGATTGTAAAGAAGAGAGACAGATGAAGAACTGCAGTATACGTTTTCAAAGTACTTACAATGTGACTTGTCTGATAATGAAAATTGGGATCATTTGAAATAAAATGATATAATGCACAAAAATACGGAGTGATACTGGATGAGACTAACACTGTAACTGAGAAGAACTGTAATTTTTGGCTGTTACTGTGAATATGATGTACCTTCCAACTAAATACCTTAAGAAAGAACATTAATAATAACTTGCATTATGGAAGATAGTAGCAGGTACTTCTTACATTTACATTCAATTTCTTTTTCTCCCTGGGTTGAAATCTGTTTCATTTACTTTGTGATAATACTTACTTAGAAAATAAAGAAATGAATAAGCAAGGTACTCTGACTTTAATCAGGGGCGGAAAGAGTTGTTTGCGACTTAGACTATACTGATAAATAATACAGTTTTTCTGTGCTTATTTGTTTTTAATGTTTACTTAACATAAGGGTGTAAACAAAGTAACTTTCTGCTTCATTAATGTAACAGTAGTTTAGGCAAGGGTTTATGTCAAAAATATGGATACTTATTAAAACCTGATGAAACAAATGTACTGCAAATAATATGACAGTATACACCACAAAGCTGAGGGACTATGTATCTGTCAAGCAGGTATTGTGAAGATATGAAAACCTGTGACAGAAGATTCAAGAAAACACACATATTTAATGTGTCTGCCTGTCTTAAGTGCTGTTATATGCTTATAAAATTTATGTTCTGAACATAATGGCTGTTTGTGCCTCAAATAAAGTTGTAAGGCTTAAAAGACCCTGTGAATTAAAAAAAAAGCTATACCTTTACACACCTTCATAACTTCCTGTAACACCAAAGTACAGCATCTTAAACTCAGGAATCTATACAGAAACTAGTTGTACACTAGGGTAGTATTAAAGACTCCTTACAGATGTAGCAATATATTATAACCTGACTTGAAGGTTTCAGAAGATACCACTGGATGGTCACCAAATTAGAATATGTAAGGACTATCCTTCCAGGATTATGTCTCATATAAATTAGGCCTAAAAAATGAAAACTGCATATCCTTAGCAATTTGAGATAACTGGCAATGTGGGTACACAAATGGTGTATGGCAATAACTATGCAGGTTCATGGCACTGATTTTTTTTTGTCCCTGCTGCATTCACACCATCAGATTCTCACTCTTTTATTAGCCTATTCATTCCTTATTTAGTAAGCTGTCAGTGGTTGCTGGAGATTTTTCCATATCTCTCCTGTCCATAATCATGCATGTACTGGGTGCTACACCAGGATGGGACATGTAATGAGCTATCTGCAGAAGACATATCCTCATTTCAGCAAGGGGCTTTTCCTCCAACCAACCTTACTGCTGCCTCTGCATTATGAGAGGTAATCTCTCCATTTCCCAAGAGGGAGATTGTATCACCTTGTGTGTCTCTAAGTGAACACAAACTTCATCCTCCCCCTCAGGAGGGATGAACAGGCCACACCTCTTCACTCCCACCCCTCATTATCTTGTTCGCCTAGTGCTAGGGCTAATAATCAAACCCATCTCACCTGGGTCACTGTCATGACTCATTCCCTCTGCACCATGCAGGCTGGCAAACATGTCAGTAATTTCTGATGGCCAACTTGTTAATCAATTGAAAAAAAAAGAATAAAAATGCTGTATAAATACTGGTACAGACATGAAATGCATTGAACTGCATAAGTCAGTTTCCATTCACACAGTTAGACATTTTCTACAGCTAAAAGTAATGGCGGGGGGGTTCACAGTCATACATAGCACTTCAGAGGAATCCAGAACTGTGATGATGAAATGCAAGGAGATATTTAAATTATGTATGTGTATATACTATTAACTCCACAGATTCAGGTCTCTTTCTGAATCTTAGTGTGAATCATAATAAAAGCACTAAACAGGGCTGACTCCTATATCATTCGCTATTCAATTTGGCAATAGCACATGCAGCACAAACTCTGAGACAAGATTTCTAAATTACAAATTCTAGTCCTAGATTTTTTTCCCATCGACTAGAAATGAAATTCTTTGCAAATGACCTAATTGTATTTCTCAGTTGTCCTAGTTCTTTAAATTTAGCCTGTCTGAAAAAAGTGCACTTAAAAACATCTTAAAGTAAACCCAGCAAATCCATAACATTCATAGTCCACTTCCATCCATCAGAAGACATTATTTTAAATTGCTCTTTTATTTGGAACTACCCTACATGCCATACCTATGTAAAATAACCTCCATATTAAAGTTCAGACACAATTTATGCCAGCCAAGACAAAGACCATATGAGGAAAATATAACGCACTACTTTCATTCTGCTGTCAGCAGTTTTACATGCAGTACATGCCACTGCTATAAATCTACCACATAATTTGATTAGGCAAAGGAATGTCCTAAAAGTTATATGGACACCTTCCACATCCAGAAATCAGTTTCTTCTTTACTTCTGATTTACTAAGGATGCTGGCTTGGTCTTTCCTGTTTTAGTTTTGTACTCCCTTGCAGCTACTATAGATTTTGGGTCTACTTCACGTTATCGAATTTTGAAAATGGTGAACGGCAATATTATCGCAAATGCCGTACATCGAAAGTGTTGTTGCGGGATCGTGGTACAGTGAGGATCAGGTAATTTGCCCTTTCTTCACTGTAGTGCGATCTCGGAGTTGATATATATAATTAGTGGGGGGAGTGCAGCCCCCCACAGGAACAATTTTGATGTCTGGCATTTACGATCATATTGCCATTCGACATTTTAGTCTTTCAGCAAGATGATATAGACACTAGATACCTTAGTGCACTGAACTGATTGAATATCACTTGTGAAAAATATACTGAATTGTTTTGTTAAATGCACATTTGAATTCTACTCCCAGTGTGTCTTGTTTAGTAATTTTACATTAAAATCTAAACTTATTACTTCAATTTAAAGACAACTTTTAGCTTCTTTGCTTGTGCAACTCTGATATGCCACACTATAAAAAAGCATCATTGATGTTATCTCAGAATAAAACATGATATATTTTATATCCACTCAGAGACACAACAGATTTCCTCCCCATCACTCAAATGCTAATCAGACTGTAGAATAAATTACCTTAATTGATAGCTTCAGTGTCTCCCAGAAACAAAACTTTATTTTTCAGTAACCGATTTAACACTGCTACATGACAGTGTTCTAACTTGGTTTTAAATAATAATTAGTCTTTCTATAAAACTGGGAAGAAAAAATCTTCTAAGCTTTTGTTCTCTGTGACTGATTCAATCACTAATAATTAGTCTTTCTATAAAATTGGGAAGAAAAAAATCTTCTAAGCTTTTGTTCTCTGTGACTGATTCAATCACTAAATTTGCCATAACATCTTTGTACTTACGATCTCTAAGACAAAAAAGGGAACTGCAAAAGCAGACATATTCAGTTCCAGCCTCAGTAACATGTAAGAAGTTAAAGGCAGGAAACAAATTTAAATAAGAAGGAAGCAGGAAATGCAGTAAACAAATAAACAAAGTAGAGGACCAAACCATGGAAATGGCAACCAATTCGGTCAAATGATGAGGTAAAAACAGAGGGCACTCATTAGTCCAGAACAAGGTAGATATAATTAGCTAATTCTTGAAAATGCCACTTAACAGTCATTGTCAAAGGTACTCCCCAGTCAAACAGGTAAGGACAAGTTAAATAAATCAAGCAGTCGGTGAAAGTCAGCTGTACTGAGGAGGTCTCTTGATGATAAATGTGATGTAGTCTTCAATATAGTTTGCAATATATTGAGATGAACAATAGCCAAACTATCAGGACTGTGAGAAGGTGTTACAAGATATTGTTGAGTTGAAGGACATAAAGAAATCTGACTGGACAATAACTGAGTGAATATTATGCAGGAGCAACATTAGTTATAGATGTTGTTCACAGAATACAGGAAACAGTGGAATGTTTACAGTCCTACCCTTCCTTGCCTTGTTCATCCAGTACCAGACCAACAAACCCATTCCTGAAGAAAGAACCCGAGGATCGTATGCATAAGATGGTAGCATCAGCCTCATATAGATTCTGCAATAAAGTACTGTTGTCTGAACATCTGTGGAGATGCATAGAACAAAGCAGCAGTACACAAAAGTGATGTGACAATTACGTGGGATTGGTAGATAGATACTATAGCAGGACAGGATTGCAGCTGTGTGGAGACGCACAGTGATTACAATGCAGTCCTTACTATAACCAAGGAGACTTTTGGGAAAGAGTGTGATAACTGCAATCCACAAATATTTAGCAGTAGCAGCAAAGAGGAGGGGGTTACACCAGACAGATAAGACTGCTAACAGGATGGGGACAAGAGGGAATCAATATCAACCCCCAAACCGTGTCATGACAACTGAAGCAAGCCAGTCTGTAATGTGAATGGTGAACTAAAGGAGGAAAAGGCAGGAGGTGGCAATAAAATGACTTAGAGGAGAAACTGTCCCTTCAAGGAATTAAAACGGTTGGGAAGGTGGAAGAAGGACAACTGAGGAACAGTTGAGCCAAAACTGCAGACTTCAGACCTTAAGGACTAATAATTCAAACTCCATATTTCAAGTGAGGAATGGAACAACAGCTGATAATGAAAGATATATGGGTGATGGACAGTGGCGTGACATTGCTGATGACAGCAGAGTGGAATCTGGGAAAAGACAGAAGCTCTTTCATCTGCATAAAGGCAATTAACGCAGCAAGAGTTGAATGATAAGAAACACAGGGAATGAGGGCAGCATAAAGACAAAGGCAGCTGACCTCTAACTTCCTCTGTCTTTTCTTCTTACCTTGATAAGATACCAAGAAGAAGAAGAAAGAATAGAGGCAAATCAGAATGTTCCTGGAAGGGACAGGCATGAAGAGGAGGTAAAGAAGAGAAGAAAGGTGCAGCTGATGTGCTATGAAGAAATAAATACAGGATGGACACTGACTCTGAGGGGCAAACAAATGTGTGTGGGCTTGTCCTGACATGACATTTTTTGAAAGGTATGCCTTATATGGGGGTGTAGGGCCAAGCAACATAAAAGCCTCTGGTGTGTACAATGAAGCAGCAGTAGTAGCAGCAGATCTCTGTTGCAGTGGAAATGGGAGAAATGTGGACACAGCATGAAAACAAGAGCATATGCAGTCTACAGCATAGACTTGACATGAAGTAACTACGGATGTCAGGGATACTGGCAGAGGTACTGGGATATAATAATGAAAACAGCTGACATCAGAAGTAAATGTTAAGTCTCAAGGCTGAGAATAACAAAAAAATAAAGAATAACGTGAGATTGTCTCTGGGCTCTACTGTTGTCTTTTCTTTTTGCTGGTGTGAATCAGAAATGTTAAGGCATGCTAGGTTTATGTCAAGCTGGGCTTCTACCACAGGTAAAGAAACAATCAGTGCCCTATTAAATTGTACTACTGATAAAGAGTTACAGTATCTGTAATTATAGCCAGACCATAATTCAGACACAGTGTAGGCAAATATTGGTAAGAGTGAGTTTGACCCTTCAAAGAAAATCAGTAAGACTTCATACTTACCTGTCTGTTTTTCAGATCTATATATAGCTCCACTGAAGCTAGTTCAAAAGATAATAAATCTTACATATTGTCATGAGTTCCTGACACACAGTATGCATTATGACTGTGACATCTCAGAATCAGTCACACGTTCCTCTGAGTCTAGGTCTTGCTGGCAAATCATCCATATCTTAAAGGCTCCATCAAGTGGTTTCTTCTCTTTTTGCTACCTTGGCAAGCCTTTCCTGTTTCATATCAGGTTTCAAAAATCTTTCAGGTCTCTTTTCAGTCTTATTGCTTGGGAGTTAACAATGCTCCTCTATTTTCTGTACTCTCTCTCTTTCGCACAAGTCAGTCTTCCATGCAGTAAGAGATCACTTGTTAGAATTAATCCAAATACAGCAGAAGGACTTCCAGGAAACACTTAAGCCTCATCCCATGTTAAAGTTTTGCTATCTGTCTGGTCATAGTCATGTTCAACATTAATCAATGGTACTGAACCAGACAGTCTTGTTCTCTGTCTGTGCCATCCTGGAAGTCATGTGACAGAAAATCATAAGGATCCATATGACAAGCTAATGTACAGCCCACTGAATGGAAACATCTTGATTCTAAAAGATGGGAGACTACAACCATCAAATAACACAAGTGAGTCAAAATTTTTCTCCAGGGTGACAAGTGTCTTTGCACTATGAAGTGGTGTCTGTGATCATTTGCCCTCCATATTTGCACATGCAATTACAGAGAAAAGAGAATATGTCACAAGGATGAACACAGTTACCACATGAACTATGGACTTGCAGTGCAATTCACAAAACATGAAACACTATTGTGGAAAGATAAAAGGAAAGGAGGACAAAGAGATAAAAGATGGCCAGTTAGACATCATCTGTTTGTAAGACACCAAAGGAATAGTTCTGTAATAAGGAGCTTCACATGCCAACTTAACAGGCAAAGATAGGCATAGGTCAACTGGGCGGCCACCTAGGGTGCCACTCTACTAGGGGAGCTTTCCCAGTATTTATTTGGTGTACATAGAGCAGGATAGGGGCACCGGATGTTGTGGTGGGGGTGTCGTGGAGCCCTTTTGCCTAGGGCACCAATTGACCTAAGGCCGCACCTGAGGCTAGGGAAAACTTTTGAATGTTGTTATTTTTTGGTTAGGCTTACAGTGTTCTGCAGACTGACTCCCTAGTCCTTACCCATGAACCTGTGAACCTATGAATCTATTTTGTAAACTCAAGCATAGAAGCAGTATTGCAGCTGCATAGAGAAAATACAAATGTGTTTGGACAGAAAAGTTATAACCCCTTATCTCAAACTGTTTCTACTAGCATCTAAACAGCTGCACTGAATTTCTTTCTCAGACTTAGATGCCAAACTGTTGTTGCATAATATTATAGACAATTTTTTTATTTATTTATTTATTACATTCGATGACCGAGTATGGCCGACTAGGCCAGATGCCCATTTTCAGTGGAGACCCGGGGAGAAAAGCTCCACAGTAATATAAAACAATAAACAAAAACATAGTAACAGTAAACATTAATACAATAGAATTATTTATTAGCATCTAGAAACAGTACAAAGCAAGGTCCTTTTTACTAGTGGAGACCCAAGGGGGAAAACTCCACAGTACTACAACACAAACAAGTAGCAGTAAATATAATACAATCAGTAGAACTGCACAATTACTGTAGCAGGAACAACTCAGTAGCATTAAATATAATACAATCAGTAGGACTGTACAAGAGTAACAGTAGAAAGTATATAAGTTAAAGATTACAAAAGGGATGTTAGACAGTCTGGTGAGAAAGGTAACTAAAGGTGGGGGAAGTAGACTAACCTGGGAAGTGGCAGGAGCACAGCCGATGACTGGTGAGGTGTTTGTTTAGGAGTGATTTGAACTGTTTATATACTGGATTTTTTGTTATTGTGTCTGGAAGGGTGTTCCAGAGTTTGGTTATTTTGTGTGAATAGAGGGAGTCGCCATGTTGGTTGTGGGAATTGAATACTTTTAGTAGGAGTTTGTTGGAAGATCTGAGTGATCTGCTATTAGTATTAGGTTGAACTAAAGAGGAGATGGCAGGGCAGTTGTTGGGGTGGTAGATTATTTTGTGGGCTAAGGATAGTTGATTAAGAGATAGAAGGCTGGGGAGCTCTAGCCAAATAGAATCCATTTTGGGCTTGCTCTTTCCAAAGATGAAATGTAACTCTTAGCATTCCAAAAATGCTCTTGCTAAACTTAACAAAGAACTTCAGTCCCTAATAAAATAAACCAAAGCTAGATATAAGGTAAAACTAGTTAGACAACCACAAAGTCTTCTTTACATATGTTGGAAACTCCAAAAACTCTGGAGTAGTACCCTTGTCCCTAATGTAAATGTTCTCCCAGATATGGGTTATTTATATTTAAATTACAAGAGCTAAAAATATTCATGGAATGACTAGGCCAAAACAAAATATATTTATATTGTTTACCTGAGTAGTGCACTGATCACTATTGACCAATTTAGGCTTAGCCCATGTGAAATACAAAACATTTCTTAAACAAAAAATACAGAAATGTAAGCAAAAACAGAATAGTTCATGCATAGAAAAAAAACTGTGTATATGCATCCCAGTGAACAAGCACAGTACAATGTATGATCAAGCAGAGTATAATGTACAATATATACGTATGTTTCTAAAGTGGGTCAATCTTCAGTGAATCTTAAGAGAGGAGAAGAGACTTGGAAAGGAGATAGGTTAGATGATATGTTCTGTGTTGAAGCAGGAGTATTTTGCTTGGATGAAGAAGTGCTTTTTGAGTTGCATTTTGAATTTGGAAAAAATGTTGACTTCCTTAATGTCGATGGGGAGAGCTTGCCAAAGAGTACAGTGCTTTGTAGTTCGGCTCTAGAGGAAATAAGAGTTGGTGTGGCTTGTGAGTCTCAGGTTGTATGAGGAGTTTTTTTCATGACATCTAGCTGTAAGGGGAGTAAATATGTGAAGATGGAGTAGTACATGATCCTAAAATAGGTTAGATCGTTGTTTTATGGGTAGCCATTTGGCTTTAACTGGAGTGATACAGTGATGTTCACAGATAGGTGAGTTTATAATGAAACAGCAGATGGTGTTAGAGTAAGTCTGGAGTGTGGCAATGTTTTTCTTGGAGGCAGAAGCAAAAATTGGGAGCTCATATTCAAGATGAGAAAGGCAAACACCTTTCCCAATGGCTATACTGGTTGGTTGGGAAAAAAAGGGGAGATCTTTTTGATGCATAAGAGGAGGGAGCTTATTTTGGATCTTACATTATCTACATGGAAATGGAAGTTTAGAGACTAATCAAGCCATAGTCCTAGGTATTTGAAGGTGGAAGCTGTCTCTATGGAATAGTTGTGTAGGTCAAAGATTGTTAAAGAGTTAGGTGCTTGGTAAATTTTCAATTTAGTTTCTTATGCATAGTTTTGCTCTTGGTGGGGTGGAGAAGTAGTTTATGTTTTTTGAGCCATTGCTCTAGCTCATGAAAGTCTTATTGGAGTTGGCACTGAAAGTTGGTGTAAGAGTGACCTGATCAGTAAATGGCCATGTCATCAGCATAGAGGATAAGTGGGAAATAGGGGACATTTGTTAATGCATATGGAGAAGAGAAGGGGGGGTAAGAATGGATCCTTGTGGTATACCTTTGGTAATAGTTGCAGATTCCTATTGCTAGGATGCTGTTTTAACTCTGAAGTGTCTGTCAATAAGGATGTTTTTAAACCACAGAGTGACATCTGAAGTGACAGCAATTTGAGATGGTTTGTTTTGGAGAGCATAGTGGTTAATGAGGTCAAATGCCTTTGTCATGTCTATAAATAGGGCACCTGTAAGGAGGCCACTATCAGAGTTTAGCAGGATGCCATCAGTTGGGGAATGAGGTGTTGTCACAGTAATTCATCCAGGTCAGAATCCATGTTCTTAGGAGGAGCGCAGGTGGTACTGCTGGATATAGACAGAGTTGGGTGCAGACTCTCTTCCATGAATTTGCCCAGAATTGAGAGTATATATATTGGATGGAAGTGAGGTATTTTTTGGGTAGGTTTGCTTTGGGATGGGTTTAACTTGAGCAGTTTTGTGTGGCTATTAATTATATATCTGGGTGAGAGAAAGACATAGATGCTGTCTGCAGTGATATATGAACCAGGAGATTATGCTGCCAGATCCAGGAAAGGTGTCTGTAAATGTTTTCAAGTACAATAGAGACGTCTTTGAGACACGTGCATTGAAAGTGTAAGGGGGAATGAATGGAGGTGGCATGGGTAATACATGATATGTGAGGAGGTGTGGAGTTTATTGATGGGAAATTGTTAAATTCCTTAAGAAAATCTTATCGAGAAAGTTTTTCTTTACCACATTCAATGGTGTTTGTAGATAGGATATTAGGAGGAGGTTTTCATTCTATAAGCAAGTTAACCTCTTTCCAAAAGTGTTTGGGGTAATGTAAGAGGATAATTTCTAACTGTTTGGAGATTTCATTTATGCCTTCTGATGGACTTCTTGGCTAGGTTATGCAAGACTATAAAGAATATATGGTTCTCAGTTGTGGAAATCTGTTTTCATTTTTCGAGTGTGGAGTGTCCACAGGGCCTGAGGTTAGGTCTTGTTGGCTCTTTAATGAGTTGAAGGAGACCTATGTCTGCTAGGAAAGTACCCATGTTAGTTGAAAGAGAGCTGAGATAATTAGGACAGTTATTAAAGATGCTAGTGATTAGTAATTTGAATTTATTTAGGGAAACAGGGGGTAGTAGATAGGCTGTAGTGATCAGTAGTGGTTTGACTTTGTGAGCAACCTGTAATAAATGAAAACTCTAATTTATATAAGCATTTTAAACTTTCACAACAAAAGTAAAAAAACTGACAAATGGCATAAAGTATTCAAACAGCTTATTCTGAATTGTCTGTAATAGTACATGAGGAAATATACTGAATTTCTACTAGATTTCCAAAATAATAGTTACAAAAATTTCAAGTGATGAATGATGGGAATGCTTGGGTAGGATATGCAAAGGGAAAGATCTGCCTGTGATTAGGGATCATTACATATGGTGGATCATAGGTTATATAGAATCCCAAGGCAGATTTGTAGGAATTCACAAAGGGTAACAGATAATTGCTGGTGATGTGGAGCACATTGGGCAGGCTTATTCATGCTTTGGGAATGCCCCCTAATTAGTTTAGGATGCTTGTACTGAAGAGTGGGGAAGGAATTTTGGTAATTTAGTCCCTGCTACATGGGAGTATTATTGTTTTGGCTTAGTGTTGAAGAAAACGTTTGAATGGAGGGAAAGAAAGTTATTGTACTTGTAGTGAGTGGGTGGTTGTGTAGCAACATGGCAAAAGAATTGGAAGGGTTGTTTGATCTGGAGTTATAATGCCAGTAGGGTTAATAATATCAGATTCTAACACTACATATTATATGCACAGGATAGTGGACAGAAAAAATATCAGGTTATGGGCATTTGCGATAAGGTCAAGAGGGTTTACTATCAAAAGGTGGAATGCAGAATGTTCACAGATGGAAACTCGAAATATGTATGTTCGAATTTCCATCTTGCTCGACATGCCCATGTGTGGAAGTTTATATCAGCAAATGCACAGTGCTGTACAAAGACCATGGTACAGTGCAGTGTGGGAAATTCATCCCTTTCCTCACTGTAGTGCGATCTCGTAGTTGTAATATATAGTTAACAGGGGGTGTGGGGGTGCATGGAAGGCTTGCCCCCCTTCAAGAATGTGATGTTAGATGTAGGAGTTTACTTTACCTGAGTTCCTATATAGACATTACATAATGTGTTCGGCAACAATGTCAAATCTGCTGAATTCATTCAGCTGATTTGACATTGTGCTGTGTTGTGCATTTTGACTTTTTTTTTTTTTTTTATTTGGAGTGTTGAATGGCAATAATTTAAATTTTCAGCATTTTAATAGTAAACTATTGAGAGGTTTTATAGGTTACTGTTCTAGGCAGCTATAGTTCGTTCATAAAAAATATTTTGCCTTTATTTGTTTGCATTTGAAGTTTTGCATTATTGATATTTGACTTTACACAAGTCTGTTGTAAATAGACCTATTTTTTATGCTTTCCTTGTTGTGTCTCTTGTATCTACATACTGGAGAATCTCAATCAACATAAAAAATAGTTGCAAAATTCTACAGGAAAAATATAATCCAGTGTAAGCTGTGTCCAGAAGTGCAACCCATCTGCATAGTCCAGTAGTTCGTCAGTTATCTCCACTAACAGTTTATTTCTCTGTACTTAAAATAGTTGACAGCTGTCCTTTCAGGTTGGATTTAAAAGTGGATGTTGCTGTTCTGAGATTCTTTTACTTCAGAAAGGATTAATTCCAATATAATGGTCTTCAGATAAGGTAATGCAGTTAGGTGATGCAAATGTTTCCATATTAAAAGAGAACATTTATTTTTAGATTCAGCAGTTTTACTGTCTTTTCACTTAAAGCAATTTTGCATTCAATGAAGTTACATTTACTTCCATTTTATATATTTAACATGCTGCAAAATCTTTACAAACAAATAATAATAACAACATTTTCTTTAACATAATAAGGTAATTTCTGAGAAGTGTCTTCCATTTTAGAGGTGCAGATTCTCAGCAACTACAGTAGTGTGGAGGGAAAAAACATGGCTATACCCTGTGGCAATCTGAGTTTGGCTAGCATCTCAGGCACTCGCTGAAGTTAGTTTAAGGAGCAGAGCAGAATGAGAGGCACATGCTTGGGGCATATGCTTTTTTGGTATAATCTTCAGTGTAGACCTATAATCACACAGGGGTATCTGTCTAAAAGGGGGCAAACCCAGTTCTTCACATCCTGCACAAATGTGTGAATGTGCATCACAAAGTTCATCTGCATACCAGCCCTGGACCTTGATGACCATGTGCAGGGAGATAAGGCCTTAAAAAGAAAACCCCAATCATCTTCTTGGATGACAGCACTGCTCCTGATTCATTTGACGGTCACCCTTTGGGAATGAATAAATCAATACAGTGAGCAATGGGGTAAGCTTGATGTTAATGTACAAATGAGAACCATATAAAAAAAGATACAAAGTCGGATAGATTTTGGTAGATGTGGCACAGCCTTGATACAAGTTTGATAGTATTATTTATATAATTTTAACAGTTCACTGCTGTGCCTCATATACATTGTCTACCCCATACTTGTTAGTGCCTTGGTATCACCTGTATAGGACTATAGTGCTTTGCCTACTTTGTCAGTGGAATACTTAATTTGCGGAGTCCAGTAACCTTTTCACCAGCAAACACTTTAGGAATGCACTTTGCAGCATTTATTTGCATATGTGAGAATAATTCTTTTAAACCATTTTATAGAAATCATTAATGCAGCAGTTTCTTTATCCCACATATATTTTATCTTATTATCTTTCACTTCTGCCACTTTTAGAGTGTCCTAAATAATGTTTCTATCAGAATGAATAATCAAGTAGTATTGCAAATGTAACAAATCATAATTATTTCCTGTATATATAATCATTTGTTTGACCTCTTTTCTTTTTTAAAACAACAAAGTAAACTATAATTCACAGGATAAATGCTCCGATGCACACACCAGATAAGAGATATAATAAAAGTAACAAGCAAATGGTAACAGCGGAGCGACCAAGCAACTCAAAGTCTTTGAATCCTTTTAACATGAACTATATATTTATTGTAAAAGGCATGAACAAATAAAACAGTAAGCGCTTTCGCATTTAAGCTTCATCAGACCATAAAACATCCAAGGAAAGAACACTCCATTTATAAAAATTCAAATATCCAATGTCCAATCATATAGACACATCAATTAAAACACATCAATTTAAAAAGTAATGGGCTCTTAAAGACACAATGTGTGTAGAATAATACATATAACAAAATAGCCATGCAGAACAAGAAACAATTTCTCATCTTGACAGAATAGATAATAAACAATGAATTCATAAACATAAATTTATAAATTATATAAAAAATATATATGTGTAAAAAATACATATAAAGAATGTAAATGTTACTTCTGAATTCTTCTTTTGTTTAATAAGGGCTTGATGGAAGCTCTCTCATTTAGCCCACTACCCCTATCTGCTCTCAGAATGATAATCCAGTTAGTTTCCCTGTAATCTGTATGGTTACTAATGTCGCCTTCCCTGGGGCTGGGGATAATATTCTCAATGACCCTAAAAGTAAAAGAATGTGTATCACCAACTTGTATGATGTGTTTAGAAAGTGCATTATGTTCCGATCTTTTCCTAATGTTGTAAATGTGCTCTCTGATCCTATCACGTAGTACCCTATTGGTGATACACATTCTTTTACTTTTAGGGTCATTGAGAATATTATACCCAGCCCCAGGGAAGGCGACATTAGTAACCATACAGAATACAGGGAAACTAACTGGATTATCATTCTGAGAGCAGATAGGGGTAGTGGGCTAAATGAGAGAGCTTCCATCAAGCCCTTATTAAACAAAAGAAGAATTCAGAAGTAACAGTTTACATTCTTTATATGTATTTTTTACACATATATATTTTTTATATAATTTATAAATTTATGTTTATGAATTCATTGTTTATTATCTATTCTGTCAAGATGAGAAATTGTTTCTTATTCTGCATGGTTATTTTGTTATATGTATTATTCTACGCACATTGTGTCTTTAAGAGCCCATTACTTTTTAAATTGATGTGTTTTAATTGATGTGTCTATATGATTGGACATTGGATATTTGAATTTTTATAAATGGAGTGTTCTTTCCTTGGATGTTTTATGGTCTGATGAAGCTTAAATGCGAAAGCGCTTACTGTTTTATTTGTTCATGCCTTTTACAATAAATATATAGTTCATGTTAAAAGGATTCAGAGACTTTGAGTTGCTTGGTCGCTCCGCTGTTACCATTTGCTTGTTCCTTTTATTATATCTCTTATCTTTTTTGTTTTGAATGAGATGCTTTTATTGACAATACAAATGTCAATATATAATCAAAAAATGCAAAACAAATTACATTGCTTAAAGATACTGAAAAAAAAAAAGACAAAGAATTCTTAGGGATCTGATAGAGACATTATGATCATAACTTTCAGTACTTAAGTACGATCTGTCTAAATAAGATACTTAAATATGCCACTTAAAATTTGCGGATTAAAATCTTCAGTATGATAGCTTCAATAAGATATGAAATATGCACACGTTTGGGCTGACTTATGCCTTGAATTCATTGTTACAAATGTGGATTATTTGTTCACATAGATAAGATGGAGGGATACAAGAGAAATCTGGAGTTGTGCCTTATTCATGGTATACAAAACAATGTGAAATCAAGTGAATATCGGCAGTGCTTACTGAATTGAAATTTCCTTCAATCACTCTATAATAAGGAGGATATTTTAGCATGTGTCAACTAAGGTCGTTTATTTGAAGAAAATTTGATTACTCAACTGTGGATAGGTATCATTTATGCAGAGATGACAATATGTTTGGCTAAACATGGTAAGCAATTTTTGATAGCAAAATGCAGAATAATATCAAGTGTGTGGTTGACTCCCAACTTTGAATGGATAATGCATAATTTGTGTTTTTAGCTGGCCAACTGAGCTGCTCAGCAGTTGAAAACATGTGAGGTGAATGATGTTGAGATGGTTAGGGAGGAACATAATGCTATAGTCATGTCAAAGCAGTATGCCAGAGATGTCTGGAATACAATGCTTGAGACACATGAACATATGAACTGTCCTGAACAGGAGTTAGTACTTTTGGTCGATAAACAGAAATGGAGAAATCTGTGTCCAAGTGGTATACTGGAAGGACAGTACAGTTCAGATTGCTTGACATTTGTTACATCCAAAAAGGTGCTGTGGACTGATCACACTAAAATGGGTCTGTAAATTGAGAAAAGCTATAGATTGCTGTTGTTCCTGGAAATATAGTAAGCTGAGGATTATTTTAGTCCAATTTATATACTGGTCTGACAAGCAACAAATGAAGGTTGTGCTAGCTAGGTAACGGAAATGCAAACGGCCTTCCTGTGTTTTTCTGAACACAGCTTCTGAGCTACTACTTTAAAGTAAAGGTACCAAATTTTGGATATGATAAAATAATGCTTGACACACCAACTTTGATATAAGTTGACTTCTTTGGCTTTAATAAAAGTGATTTTCCTAGTGGTATATAGGTAGCCATGACTACAAAGCTGGTGTTGTCAAGGCTGCAAAAGGTGCCTTAATTACTTGATATTGATGTTGGAGAGAATGATTATGCTAGTCCTGGGAAGGGAGATGAACTCCTTTCTGAAGCTGTAGTGGAAGATGAACAGCAAGAGCAAGATGACCCGTGCAAGTGAAAAAGGCTGACCATTGGTCCAGTAAGGGGCTTTCCCAGAGCAAAGAAAGCTATATGTCTCCATGACTATATCTGATGTAGGAATGGTTGTGGGATAATATTTTATTATTTATTTATTTATTGGCATTTGTCAGTATGACATTTGATGACAATTCACGTTGTAGGTAATGTACTGTTTGTATTGCAAGTGCTAAACTGCCTAATATAAAAGCTAGCTCTTTATCAGTGCCAAAACTGCTGAGATTAAGGGTGACAGTCATAGTCCCAAGGATCACAGTTGCTCAGCAGTTATCAGCGAATACAGCGGCTACACCTATCTGCAAATGTACATAGCACAGGTTATTTGTAATGACTATGGCAATGAGAAAGTCTACATGAGGAAATTTCCACTTTCTAAAGCTGTGTAAAATGAGAAAAATAATAGTTTATTTATATGGGAATTTATTTATCTATTTAATTTATTTATTGACATTTGATTACTGGGAAAGTTCAAAGGGGTAGGTGCCCATTTTTAGCGGAGACCCTGGGAAGAAAAGCTCCAAAGTATTACAAAGACATTTTAAGAACAATAGTTTTACAATCTTCAGAAATAATACAAAAATATCTATAATTTAAAACATTGGTTAGAAACAGATACAAAATATATCACAATGATTAATATTCTCAGAAATGTTAGCCAGTTTATAGAAATTAAAGTTAAGTATAATGCAAACAGGGATTACAATATGAAGTAAGAGAACAAAATAGGGCTGAAACATATTTAGATAACAGAGTCAGGGATGGGAAACTGACTGAAGTAAGAAAGTGAGTGAAAAAGGGGAGCAAGGGGGTGTAATGTATGAATAGGTGCCTGTTCATATTTAGGGATATAGTCTGTGTTGGGGATGAGCAAGAACAGAGACAGCTTTTGGTTATGAAGTCTGTCAGAATGGTTTTAAAGGACTGGAGAGAGTGTATTGATATTACAGATACAGATAAGGAGTTCCAGGCCATAGCATCATGGTATGAGTACAGACCATGCCCGGCAGATTTGATAGGTTTGTGTGCAGAGATGAGTTTTTGATTACTGGATCATAATGACTAGTTGGGAATATAGGTGTCTAAAGTGGTATTTAGTACTAGACAAGCAAATGGATGCTGGATAATTTTATAGGTGGTAAGAGGATGTGCGTATGTTAGTCCATGGTGTAGGTCTAACCATTTTAGGCCTTTTAGTACTATACACTGGCGGGATCTGAAAGAGATATTTGCTGCAAATTTAGCCACTTTATTATGGCATTGTTCAAGTTTTGCTTTTTTAATGCTTGAAGGTTAGTAAGGCCTGGAGCAACATAAAGTAGTAAAAAAGTAAGTAGTGGCAAGTGTAGTTTTTGTTGTGTTTGTGAGAAGGTTTTTGGCTCTATAAAGCATTACTAATCTTTGGTGAGTTTTTTTAAGCAATTTTGTATATGCAGACTGAATTTAAGATTATCATCCTCTATCATCCCTAATAATTTGCCAAGTGAAGTGACTTCAGTTGTAGTATTATTAAGAGAGAGGATTTTATTTTTTTTGTAAATGAGAGGGAGATTTTGGGTGAAAAGCACTATGATATTTTTTTTGGGGGGGGGGTGGAGTATGAACTGTGAATTACAAAGCCATGTTTCAGTAGTTGGTACAGCTTCATGAGTAATTTTTTTGGAGATGTGCCAGCTTGTCAGATGTTCATATGAGTGTGGAGTCATCTGTGGGCTGTATTAGGGAGGCCTGTTGTGTGGCCTGATGTGTAGGGTGTTGGTGAGAATGTTAAAGAGGAAGGGACCATGGATAAAGTCTTGTGGTACACTGGAGGTGATTGGGAGGTATGGAGAGAGGGTGGAGTGCCATTTTACTGAGAGGTAACTATATGGGCTGAAACAGACCAATGGAGAATATCTGAAATAGAAGCTTTCTGTGAGAAGCTGTGTTGAAGGCTTTAGACAAGTCTAGAAATAGGGAGGAGACTAGTTTGCCATTATCTTTAGCTTTATTGACAGTATCTATATAGGTTGGAAATGCAGTATTAGTACTATGAAAAGGGCAGAAGCCATGTTGTGTGGAGGATAGGAGTTCATCCTACAGGAGATATTTTAGCAATTGTTTTTGAATACATTTTCAAGTATTTTGGATGGGGAGTATGACTGATATAAGTCTAAATGTGAGGGATGTCCGTTGAATTTTTTTCTTTGTGTAGAGGAATAATGTGTGATATTTTCCAGAGAGAGGGAATGTGGGATTCCTAGGCTGGCCTATTTATAAGGCTTGAGACAGGATAGGCGACATTGTTGGCTGCTATTTTAAGGTACTCACTTTAAAGGTCTTCAGCTGAGGTAGACCAATGTTTGAATTTGTTTAGGAATAATTTTTGTATAGGATGTGGGCACAGGTTTGAAGGTGAAAGTGTACGTGGTGATATGTGGCTGTTGGGCACTGCTGTGATTAGATGTTGGGGAATCACTGGTTAAGGATGGTGTGGTATACTATCTATGAACTAGGAATTTGATTCTATTGCAATTTCAAGTGGTGAGTTATTGGAAGAGAAGTTAAGGTTGAATTTTTTGGCCACAATGTAAGATTTCTTTAATGACTGAACAAAATGTTTTATGGCTGTGTTTACTATTGTGGAATTGTTAAAGATTTCTATTGTAGGATATCTTCCAAAGTAGCTGTATTGTTACCAAAAGGGATGTAAAGGATAGTAATACATATTTGTTTATATTTGCTTATTTTCAAAAAAGTAATAAGAACCTCTACTGAATTTTGGTATATGTTTGTTTTAGGTGAAAATGTGGTAGTTGTTGGGAAATATTAAAGTAATACCACAGACTTTCCTCTTCATACAGTCATTATGGATGATACTATAGCTGTGGGATGACATGTTATGCTTGTTTATTATGGGTTTAAGCCAACTTTCAATTATAGCAAGAGTATCCGATTTGTGTTGGGTAATTTAGAGATGTCGATCAATAGTTTTATATCTTACCAATCGGAGTGTCAACATAATCTGTTATTGTGCAAAATGTCAATTAACTTTGAATTTTTACAGTTGTGGATGAGCTCAGCAGTGGGCAAACCCAATTGGAATAATGGCCTTTAGTTAAGGAAATTGGCTGTCAGTACAGCTATTCAGAATGAATTTAAAAATAAATGAATAAATAAATAAAGGAGGATGTGTCTTGACTATAGGGGTGTTCTTGTGTGGACACCCTGATTGGCTCTTCACAAGGTGTGAAAAGGGAAGATATGAAAGATGAAAAGTAGACAGACATAACAAGAGGGGCACACAGAAGAAACCTTCAACATGGTGATGCGTCAGGAAGAAGGAGAAGAGGGGATGGGGTTCTATATTTTTTAGTAGGGATAGATGCACCTATTTTTCAAATATTTTTATATGCAAGGGACATTGAGGAAAGAAGCAGGGAGTATGATGTAAGAGAGAGGATTAGGGAAGGAGAGAGGTGAAGAGGAGTTGCAGTAGTGCACACACCAGTCCAGAGGATGTCAAATGTTTCCACTGCCTGATAGCCTTGCAGTGGAGTACCCCAATGATGGGGGGGGGCAGGTGCCTACAGTGGTTTGATGGTCATAGCTGAATGGGACAGTGAGTTGTGCACCTGCTGAACAAGGTCCTGCATGGGCTTTCCAGACTGCACCATGTCAGGGTGCCTACAAGTCCATAGTCTCCATCCTGAATGTCCCAAGGTGGGAGAGGATGATATGGAATGTTCCTTTACTTGGGAGGCATGTGGTTGGGTTGATATTGGGATCTCTGAACATGTGGAAAAGGAAACATGAATGGGAGAGAAAAAAAAAGAAATGCAAAGTAATACATAATTAAAATAGAAAAGAGAGGAAGTAAAATGAAACACAAAATGGAGACAATAAATGAACACATAATCAAGTGCTATAGCACAATATCAGTGCTGACATTGCTTACTAAGCATCTAATAAGTAATCTATGAGCTAGTAATGCATTTTACACTGAAAGAATATTCTGCAAAATGCTACTGATAAGCATCTAGTAAGTAGATATAAAATATGAAATGATAATACATTTTACACTTATAAATTATTACAGAATATGGTACTGATAAGCATTTATTTGTAGTTGTAAGATGTGAAATGGTACTACATTTTACAATGAGAAAATATTCTGCAAATGGTGAGGATATGGAATGTACTGGAAAGTTTACAGATGTTATAGTATTTCTGCAAATCTACATCGATTGCTAATTATATCTGAATGATTTCTTTAAAAAAATGATAGACTGTTTTCATTTTAAGTGCAGCACAATTCTTTGCATAATCTAACACATTGACTTCATAGGCATCAATAATGTTTTGTTTTCTCACAATCACCCCAGTTAGCCTATCAAACCTCCTCTGGCCTTGCTGACTGTTAGACTGATCTTCCCTTCAGATGCAGACAGAATACAAAGGCATTCAATGTTGTTTACCTGTTATGTATGTGTATGCATAGCTGTGTAAAGAAATATTTTTTTACTTTAATCAGATATGATATATTTAATAAACAACAAAGAAGGCCTTTGTGCACTACATGCAAATTGCTAGCAATGGTGAATTACTTTTTTTCTATTCAGTAACAGCTTTTTACTTCATGGAGCTGCCGTATGTTATGACTTCCTGTTTTGATACATTTATCCTCTCTCCAACTTGTCTTGTAGTGGTGGTGGTGGGTGGGGGAGGCTGAGGTGCACCTTGTAACCTATGTGTGAACTCTACAGTATGCCTTGGATAGATTGTTTTTCTTTTTACAGATTTAACATAATCAAAAGTAGCATTAAAGAATAGATTTCTCGATTTGTCCAAAATCAATATGAATACTTCAGCCTACAATATGATGTTTGCAGGTCATTCATTTGCTATTTTGCACTACCACATGCACTTTGCCTAGGGCATGGTGGCTAACTATGGTCAGCCATCTTATATATGTATAAAGAATTCTGGAAATAATGACTGTGTTACAAAAGTAGCACAGTAAGAAACAATTTGTAGCCTATACTGAACACTGCACTTATTAAAAGGTTTATGTACTTCATAAAATCAATTATTTCAGTACTAACAACACCATTTTTATAAGTATATATATATATATATATACACACACACACACACACACACACACACACACACACACACACACACACACACACACGCACACATATATGTGTCTGTGTGTTCATGTTTGTAAACATATACAATTATGTTGATGCATATATATTTACTTATATATCCATTTTCACATATAGACATTTACGTTTGCTTTCACAATACATTTCTAAGATCAGATGCCTGCAATTATATAATATACTTTTATACTGTTATCCTGCCACTAATTA
The DNA here is from genome assembly GCF_019279795.1 of Protopterus annectens. Taxonomy (NCBI): domain Eukaryota; kingdom Metazoa; phylum Chordata; order Ceratodontiformes; family Protopteridae; genus Protopterus; species Protopterus annectens. The sequence continues at coordinate 424,764,051 of NC_056732.1, forward strand.
TAAACCGATGCAGATGAAGAGGAAAAGAGCCTTTCTGCTTGAACCTGCAAAACCCATTCAGCCACTTAATTTTCCTCCTCCTCTGCAGGTCTTCATACCAGTGCTGACACTGCTGCCTGGAGCGGGTGATCTGCACATAAGACTGCGACTCATAGAGAAAATATCAGCTGAGCTTCATTTGTACATAAAATTCATAAAAGGGCCAGCATTTCTATCAATAACTTTACAACCACCACATGTTGCCATGCTCAGCTGTGAGAGAATGTGAAGTTGTTAAAGTAAGCTATTAAATACTTTACAATTAAATATTACTGGAAAACCATTTAATTTCATTTCAATGAACAATTCACTTTAAAGAAACTCATTGAAATCACAAAGTGAAATTAATATGGAATTGCTGTATATTGATGATTATGACAGGAATGGTAATGGCATGAGTTGTGGATCTTAGGTGTCATTTATTAGTTGTGCATACATGGTAATGGGATTTTGTACAAAATAAGTTTATGGAGAGAACAGTGAACTTTATATCATGTATTGGTAAGATTATAAGACATTCATGTTGATACTGGAAATGATATATGGTTACACACTGGTACTTTCATTTATTCATAATGCTGTGCAGGGGTAGGGTAGAAAAGCTTAGCAGTGCTGTGAAAAAAGGGACATGTGAAAGTCTGCTTCACCTTAATAACATGAATGCTATCTGCTGTCAGAATACTGCAATGAAATTAGTGTGACTGTTGCATTCATTCTTTATGTTAGTGATGACATGGTTTTGGTTTGAACTTAGTCTTCAAATGTCTTTTCATTATGTTGCTGCAAGCATTGCTTAGCAAGGGACTGTTAAGACTGAAACTCTGCAGTAATGCATTTCCTTTAGAGAATGCTTTAACTGCTTTGCTACAAGGTTGATGAATAGGTTTCAGTTCTGAAAATCAGTTTCACTGGGGTTACTATGGCATGCTGTTTCAGGTGAATACATGATATAGCAACAGGGATACAGACGAATGAAAGACAACTTAAAAACCCTATGGAGAACCATATCCTCATGGAGGATATCAGGACATTTGGCAAACACCATTCTGAAAAAAGGGGCCAAAACAATCTGAGAGAACTAAGGTGTAGAACCAAGTGGCTTTGGATATAAATGTAGTTGGGGGAGGAAATGAACATTGATACATTGCAGATAAAGTGCCAACAAAATGGCGAGGTGTGTGAGAGAAAAGGCCAGGCAGAATGCAGATGCCTATAAGAGTACCAGTGGGGGACATCCTACACTTATCCCCCTAACACTGAATAAGAAATACCTCCTCTCCGTCTGGGAAGATGATTGCAACACTGATGAGTATGCCACAGGCATAATCAGAGGAGGTGTGGACACTGGCCATTACTCACTTCAGCAGCAACTACTGTCATCACAACAAGGTTAGCACATTCCCCATGGGAAATTCATATAATGAAAATGACTATAGAAGTTAACTGGTTACATATAACACGTGACAATTCTTATCAATGATTGAACAATCCACTTCTGCCCATCAGGAAAGTGGCCTGAGTGTGCAACATAAGTGTTCTTCACATCTTTTTAAACAACATTCATTACTGCGTCCTTAGGTCTCAGTAATAGCATCATTAATAACACCCTCACAAGCTCAACAACAGAAATGAGCATCACAGGTGGAAGATGTCAAGAGTAGAATGGCTGATGATGATGATGATGTAGTAGTTATGTTAATGACACAGTCTGGGGACAGTGGCATACAGTCTCCAAGTGAAATGGCAGGATCACACACCCCACAGCAGGAGCATATCCTGGCAGGAAGTGACAAAGAGTCAAATAAGTCAGGTTGATGAGGACATTGCAATACAGGTGGTACAAGGAGAGAGCCCATGGACCTCATCACCTGTGTTTCTTCAGCCTAAGGAACACCTTCTGGAGGATGGTACAATCTCACCGAAGGCAGTGTCAACTTTAACACCTGTGGAAAGGGGTGGTTGATGCAGACACATGTCACAGCTACCTCCAGAAACACAAAAAGCAACAGCAAGCATTTCTACCAAATGCAAAGTAGATAGAAAAGATGTCATTTTAGTTTTTTATAATTCTTATAATAATGGTGTGGAAAAGTTTCAAAAACAACTATAAATGCCAAACAGGTGGGAAGAAGGTTTATTAGCATAAGAACATCTAAAGGATGTGTCATTTAGACCTCATTATACCTTCATTTGCATATGCTCATTGAAACCCAATTGGCATCTTTAAATCAGGTCAAAGCTGTGCTGAGGTGCAAACTGTGCAGATTACCTTTATCACTAAGCCAGTGACTATGAATATCAATGCCTGAAAATTTAATGTGAATGATTTTCCTCTATAGGGCTGATGTTACTCTGTTCTATTACATACATTTATAATGTTTACGCTATGCTTTAGTTTTGATGTGTTTCGATAATTTTATATCCATGATGTACATGCTTGAATTATTTGTAATATAAATATGAAAAACTTCTGAATTTCTAAAGGTTTGATTAATGAGGTTAGAGTCCGAATAATGCATTTGTTGTGCTTAGTGTTGACACTTTAGCATTTTACAGATGTGTGCTAAAAATTTATTTGTAAAGTTGCTTGTGTTAGAAATGCATCAACTGTGGTTCCTGCTGGACAGAAAATCAATACACATATATGTCAGATAGTATTATTATAACTGATTAAATGTATATGTTTTAACAAAGAATTCTGGAAGGGAAGAAGTTAATCTTGGTCCAACTAATTTTGAAAAATAGGTTGAAAATTAAATGGGTTGTTGAGACCATAAAGATTTTATCTTACAGGTCTAATTGCAGTCAAAGACAAACATGTCTGGGAAAACTAGGACTAGGAATCTTACTGTATTGTCCTTAGGGGTGAACAAATTTCTACCCTGGAAGGGTGGAGGTTTTTGAAATTGTTTTATAGCTTTCAGATGCTGCAACAGATCTTAACAAAGCTCTGGGTGTGTATTATACTAGCGTCAGGTGACCAGATATGATGTCATTCTATAACCAGCACTGAAATGATTCTTTAGATATTAGTGAGAGATATGACGGACATTTCACACCAGCACTTTGTTTTTTGGAACCTGACAGGAAAGATCTCTCACAGATATCTCACACAACCACACAACACATCTTGCCTTGCTGTAGTAAGCAACTCAACATACCTCATCTTGACTTGCTTTAGTAAGTAACCAGGGAACAATAATTCTTCAGTTAGTCAGGAAAATATAGTGAGATTACTTAAGTATTGTTTTCAGCATCTGTGTGAATCTATCCAACTCTTTTATATCTCCTGTGATGAAACTCTGGTGTTTATTGTAAGTAGATATTCAGTATTCTCATGTTTCTAGTTTATTATTAAATATTTCTATACCTTTCATTGTGGCTGGTCTTTTAGAGAATACTTTTAACATGTTAAGAGTACTTATGCTTATTTTACTGGTAATTTAGCCACTCCTGAAAGCCTTGCTGAATTGGTCAAACTACCATTTGCATTAGTATTAATTTTATTCAGTATAATTGGGTATCCTTCTAAGATCCTTAGAGTAGCTGACTTATGGCAGCATAATTACTTTATAGTCTGGGCAGAGGGGGCACAGCTGCTAAATCTGTGCCATCCTTTACCAGGGTGTGTGTGTGTGTGTGTGTGTGTGTGTGTGTGTGTGTGTGTGTGTGTGTGTGTGTGTGTGTGTGTGTGTGTGTGTGTGTGTGTGTGTGTGTGTGTGTGTGTGTGAAAATCAAACATCCAAATGCATTTGTCTGGGCAGAGGGGGCACAGCTGCTAAATCTGTGCCATCCTTTACCAGGGGTGTGTGTTTGTGTGTGTGTGTGTGTGTGTGTGTGTGTGTGTGTGTGTGTGTGTGTGTGTGTGTGTGTGTGTGTGTGTGTATGAAAATCAAACATCCAAATGTGTTTGTCAGCTACTTGGAACAGGGACATGGAGCTCCAAAGTGGTCAGTGTGGAGTCTTGTTTGGGGTCTGGAGAGAGATAGAGAGTGTGGTCCCAGGTCTGGAGTGTGCTCCCTCTATGCTCTTAAGGGAAATTGTGCTTGGTGCAAAGAACTGCATCTGAAAATACTGTGTGAATCCATTTTTGGTTCTAGTGGCCATCCCTTATTGGTGTCAGTGGTGAGGATTGACACTCCTTGATTACTGGCCTGGAGTAAGGACCATGACAATAAGTATCTGTAATCTAAATATTTCCTATTTATAACACATGACGTAGTTAAATCTTTTTTTTTTTTTTTTTGCTGAACAATACTATGATGCATATTTTCTTTATATTTAGCTTGAAATCATTTTCAGTACACCAGATATGTGCATATTCCAGCCCTTTTCGGAATAGTTTAGTATCACTGGATGAGCAGACAGCAATTTCCAACTTGCTGTCATCAGCGCATTCCAGAGATATTGGTTTATATGGCTGCAAAACAAATACCAAAAAGGAGAAAGCTCAAGACTGACTCCTTTGGTACCCTACTAGTTACCATTTTATGTTTAGTGAGGCCATCAGGAAATTTCACTGCTTGTGATCCTTTATATACAGGATTCACATTCATTTTGTCTGACTTTTCAATAACATGGTGTGATAGTGAGAAAAGCCTTGACCAGGTCAAGATAACCAGCCTGCACAGAGTGAGCTTTTTCCACAACTTCTGTAACCTTTTCAAATAAGTTTACTAGGCTTGGGACAGTACCTGCTTTTCAGAAAACAAATCTGAATGGGGTCTAAATCAGTTAAGTTTCTTATGTCTGCAGAAATGAGTTCTGTAATGATATGTTCCATGGCTTTGCATACAAGGCTTGTGAGGCTGATGTACCTGTAACTGCTTCATTTCTATAGAGGGGCTGCCTTTGTATGGTGCAGTCACATTGACTCCTCTCTACATACAATTTTTTGGGTGGCTTAGATGGGAGGTCAGGTGGCACTATTCCAGGGTAATCCTATGGGCTAGGCTTGTAAAGGCCCCAGGGCCATTAGCCTAGTACACACCTATGAACCTATGACCCTATGAGATATATTAGTCTTTATAGACACCCATATTATGGAAGGTGGTTGGACAGTCGTACTTTGAGCATACACTAAGTATATTATAAGAACGGATTTGTATGTACAATGAGTAGTATGAAATAAAATCGACGTGATTATTTTATACTTATTACACCAGTGAGATGCTCTAAACTTAGCTATTAATTGTCTCTGCAAGATTGTCTTTAAAATGGAAAGGAAAGGGAAAGGGCTTTATAATTATAAAGAATGTCGTGATTATTTAAATTAATATGTTAAAATGTTTCAGAAATAATGTGATATACATTTTACACAAAGCATACATGAGATAATAATGAATACAGCACAGGCTTCTAATAACAGAGTTATGACTCTGCTCAGTATGACTGCCAGAGTAAGTCTGCATTATCAAGACTGGCTTTAGAACTGTAATAATAGCAAGATTTACATGATTTTTTTTGTTTGTTTCCTGTTCTTTGAATGTGCCATGTTTAATTTCTGCATTTGTAAGATCATATTATTTACTGCTCATATCAGTGCAAATTAATAAAGATGGTTCTTTTTAATAAAAAATAAAGTAAAGTCAGTTGTCATGATGGAAACCTTTGTCTCATTAGGCCAAACCAACTTGTACTTCAGTAGTTTTATGAATATGTTTGCAGAAATTCATAGGTTCATAGATTCATAAGATAATATTCAACAGGTAGTTTGAACAGTCATATATAGCCTATACATGTATTGCACAATGTATCGCCATTAGGATTACCCCTCATCTTGATAAAGGCCCTACTGCTAAATCCTGGGGCAAATATGTATGAAGCTAACCAATCATCAAGGTTTTAACTTGAAGAAGGCTGCAGTTAAACCCTTTAACATCAACAGAAGTTAATTCCATAAGCACAGAATCCTTTAGGTAATGAACGTATCCATCATTGAAGTCCACCTTATGTTACATTGTATGCTGAAATCTTTGGAGCAAGTGTCCTTAACATTACCAATGTTTCTGAGCTGGAAAAAAGTCTAGAAAACATTTCTTCATAGCCAACACAGCAAGACAGACATTTATATGTAGGAGTCTATATAGCATGTAAATAAATTAAAGATGTGTTTTAATTCTTTTGGGCATTTAAGAGACTCTAATCATTTTATTCTCTTGGTTAGGAAAAATTGAGTTCTTTCAACCAAGGATGTGTGCTTGGTAAGATACATGTCAATTGCAATTTTATATTCAGTGATGTGAGACAGTTCCACCCATTCTCACCCTCCATGTAAGATCAGACAACCAATTACCAATCCATCAAATAATGTAAGCGTTAATATTTAACAAGATTAACAGTGATACCTGCACAGGCAATTGTACTAAATAACTTAACAAGCTTGAGATAAGTGACATAAACAGAATGATCCCCATCAATGTTGTCAAGAATATCCTTAAAAAAAGTCAACCAAATCAAACAAGGAATCCTTATGTTTCTACAGACTGTGCTGACCAGGCCTGGGTGTTTATAAGATACCAATTTCACTGTTAATAAGAGTAACTAATATGCAATCCATGATTTTAAAGATAATGGGACTAAGATTTTCAGGCTCTGTCACATCAGAGCCCATATGCATAGGCACTGTAACTGCTGTTCTCTGGATCTCAGGAGCATTCTCTCTGAAAAGGCTCAGATTAAAAACCTTAAGGATGGACTCAGCAATAACATACTCTTTTTCTTTAAGATAACAGAAAGGCAGCTTGGTATATTGTCCTGGCCCATGCAACTGTTATTTTTATTTGTGGTAATATCTTCCAGGCTGTAGTCATATATAGTGATAATAACATGAACTGTGTTAAAAGATGCCTACATGCATATATACAGATATTTCAAGCATGGACATTAATGTTCTTCTTGCTTGCAAATATTCCAAAACACTTGTTCACATAATAAGTGTCGAGGCTGCTGTTAAAAATATCTAAACTAGTACTTGCTTTAATGTAATTTGGTAGTCTGTTCCATGCATCAGCTACTCTGTCAGAGAACCAATTAGTACACTTCTCATTCCTATAGTCTTCTACATAGGTTGTCTGATGATTTTCTAGTACTTTTTGATAATTCCAAACATTCCCAGAGGTAGTTGCCTCTTAATGCCCTATATACCTTAATAAGACCTTTTAGATATCTATAAGAGACACTGTACAAGTTCAGATATTTTAGTCTTTCATAATAACTTAAATTTTCACATCCATGGATGCCCTTGGTATATTTCTGCTGTAGTCTTTCCAGTTTACTCAAGCTTGTTGTGTTATAGGGTTTCCATATTGTTATTCCATACTCAAATTTGGGTCTAATGCAACTAACAAACAATGACTTCAGCATTTTAAATTTCCTAGACTTTATAAATCGTTTTACACAACCTATAGTTCTATAACTATCATTAACCAATTGGTTGATATGATTAGAAAACCTCATAGCTGGATCTATCCATATACCCAGGTCCTTAAATGAATTGGCAGTTTCAATCACTGTATTCTGTATTAAATATTGACCTTTCAGTTTATGTCTCCCAAATGTCATATGCTTAGTTTTTGATGTCTTTATCAGCATATTATTCTCCTGTGCCCAAATGGTCAATTTAGTCAAGTTATTTTGCAGACAAGCTTTATCTGTAACACTTGTAATCAGTTTACTCCATTTCATGTCATCTGCATATAGACTGTAGAACACCTCAGATGAAAAAGTTAGGTCTGAAAGATACAATCTAAACATGTAAGGACCTAGGACAGAGCCCTGCGGGACACCCTGACTGTAACCAAGAATTTCACCTGTCCAGTTGCTGTATGATACTTGCCAAGTCCTATTTTAGCCATGTAGCTATCCATCTTATCAAGAGTACATCAATACCTAGTTGTTCTAATTTATTGATCAGTGTTTTGTGTATGACCCTTTCAAATGCTGAAGTTAGATCTATATAAATTACATCACGGTACAATTTTTCATTCATAGCTGTTATTCTATTGTTATAGAAAATCATATTACAGGTGGTAATAGATCTATTTTCAACATATGCATGATGATATATTATTTCAAGTTCCAGCCTATCTAATTCTGACAATAACTTATCCAATATTACCTTCTCCATTATTTTCCATAACATGAAAATAGACTTATGGGTCTATATGATTCTGGGTTTGTCCTACTCCCCTTTCACTTAAAGACAGGTTTAATAAGCACATGTCACCATCTTGAGGACTCTCCCCATATTTATATGACCTAGTGAATAATAGATAGAATGGTAGTGTAAGTTCTTGCCGAAATGTTCTCGGGTCATTGTTACTAATTCTGTCTCCTCCCTGTGCTTTGTTTGGATCCAGTTTGCACAGTTCTTTTTCAATATAATCTAATTTGATTCCAGTATCTGAGGTTACCTGGATGTCACTAGGACAACTTAGCACCCCGTTTGTGGAGCCAAACTCTTTTGCATAAGATTTTGTAAATATATCTATAATCTGTTGTGTCTGAGAACAAATTTTAGAGCCTGCACACAGTTTATCAATTTGTATGTCTTTACTCCTTCCACATATTATGTATCTATAAAAAGGTTTCCTATTATGCTCAATATCTTTATATAAATTTTCTTCAAATTTTTCTTGATCTTGTCTCACACTATGCATAAACTGTTTATCCAGCATGTTTATTTCAGTTTTCAAAGCTGTAATTCGACCTGACTTCCATTTCTTATATATTTTTTGTCTCTCACATTAATCAGGTATCTTGTTCTTATGGAAATATATCTCCCTGACGTTATATGCCAAGATCCTGATGTTAAACATTTTTTTGATTTTTTTTTGCACTGAAAGAATTTGTCTTTCAAAACTTTTCACATTCCGTCTGCAGTTTTTCCACTGAACACATCACTCCACTTTGTATAGCGACTGTTTTGCTTCCATGTAATCTGTAATTAACTTTCTGTGCATTGGTTTAGATTTCGGTTTGACAGAATTATCTAGCAACAAATTAACCTTTATAACCCCATGATCACTGCTCATCAACAGTGGTAAAACTTGAGTGGAAGTAACAGTAATTTGTTTAGGAACACAAACAATGTCTAGTATGTTCCGTATTCTGATAGTTTTTTTACAATCTGAAGCAATTGTTGTTCCTGAATATATATTGTGACTAATTTCCTTACTAATTTTGTTGAATCAATATTATTCTAGTCTTTTTCTAGTAAATGTAAGTCCCCAGCTAATATTATTCTTCCCTCCTATGTTTCCTGCAAGAAATGTATGAATTCCTCTAGGTCATCTGCACATGACTCTGGTGGTCTATACAGTCCAACAATTGTTATATGTTCCTTATTGTCGCAGTTATTCTATAGTACTGGTGTTATCACTGAACATATAATAATCACAGGTCTCATAACTATCTTTAATCCCTATCATAGCACCTCTGCCTGATTTTTTGTTAGAATGTCTGTTACAGTAAAAACATTCATACCCTGACAGAACTGGTTTCAGGGCATTGTTCTTTAACCATGTTTCACAAACAATAACAGCATCAATCTTGTAGGAACATAGCACATTTTCCAGTAAAAAAACGTTATTATTAATGGTCCTAGTATTAACAACAATTAGAGATCCATCAAATGTTATCAGGGAACTGTTACATTTTCTACCTGGCAAAAATCCTGCCTAGTGTTTGTCAAATACTGCAAAATATCTGTTGCAAAAATTATCTTCCCTAATCTTGGCAAATGTATGTCTGAACACATGTGTGCCCAAAACTAGGCTTGGATGCTCTACACATTTCCATTTTTTTAAAATAGGACATTTTTTCCATGTAGGTATTTACCCAAAAAATCTTTTCATTCACAGTGACCTAACTATCCTTTCTATAGGTGATTTGTAAACAATATGTCCTAACACCAGTACAAGCTATACTGTCTAAGAGGGTAGTCAGTTCCCTACTAACAGTCAGAGAGTCCTTGCGGATGAGATCATTTGTACCAACATGAATAAAAACAGATCGGTACTTCCTTACATTAAGGTGTTCCAAGGCTTGCATCACATTTTCTATTTTTCTCCCAGCAAGCATAACACTATTTGATGTTCATTATTTTCTCTGCAAATATAAGTATCAGTTCCTCTAATAACTGAATCTCCAATTACAAGAATATCTTTGCTAACCAGCTCTGAAAAATTTCAACTTTTAATATAGTAATATCTGCTCTGTAAACTGTTATGAAGGATAGATCTTCATCACCATTAGTCTTATTTATCCCCCTGTTTTCATTGTATATTAAATTCTCCTCCAGCTGGCACTGTAAATCTGCAGCTGGAGACATGTAGTCAGCATCTGTCGTTCTCTTCTTTTTTCTTACAGTCATGTTTTTCAATCCCGCCATGTAAAATTTTGATTTCTTCCTTTTCACCTGCCCCTTGCCTCTTTTTTCTATCTTCTCTTTTGGAAAATGTATGCATTTTTCTTTAGACTGGAGGCTTTCTGATAGAAAAATATTATCATTTTCTGTAACCTGTGTGTTACATAACAAAGCAGTGTCCTTTTTACTACATATTTCCTTTACTTTACAGTCATTAATCAGGTTCATTTAATTCATTGTTATTTGTTGTGAACTTGTTCCTTTCTTTCTTTCTTTTTTGTTTCCTTCTAAAGAATCCAGATCCTCAGATTGTTGAATACTTGAAACCATAATTCTGAAGTTGTCAGGGGCATCATCTTGTTTCACAGAGGTTGAATGATCTTTACAGACAATACATGCATCATTTCCTAAATGTGGTCTATCGGTTCTTTGCCTAGCATTATTTATCTCACCAGTCCAGTCATTAATATATGTAACAACAGTTCTCCAAGCTGTGCCAATTGCACAAGTGCAATCATCATCATTAAGTTTAGATTTACTTCTAACAATGGTGAGAAAATCATCCAACTTTTGACATGAGGAACACAGATCATCAGTGTTATCAGCTGTTACCTTTAAATATGCATAGCATTTATTACACTGTACAAGATATTTGTGTTTTAGCAAATCATTCATTGCATTCTCATTTAAGGAATCCATATTCAGCGTAAAAAAATAAAATATTGTAAAAGAAAAGAATAATCAAAATCAGCAACCGCAGAATTCAAAAAACAACTTAAATCAACTTCTATGACAAAAATCACAAGCATGATACAACTAAATACTAAAGTAGGTACAGTAATGTTGTTTTGACCATAAAAATTCTACAAGCCAGACAAAAGCTGTAATTCTTTTATACACTCAGTAGCATCTGCTCACTGTCACTCACAGGTGCACTTATTTTTAACAGTAAAGATCAATAAATCACAAACCAAGGTAGGATTGTTTAGATATGGTCTGGATTTTCCTCTCTGCTGTCTGTGTGGATTTTTAGCTGCCTAGGCCCCTTGGGGTGGCTAGAGCTTGCCTGTCTAAAACCTATCCTTTTCTAAAAACCAGCAGTGAAAATGAAAGGTAAAACAACAAAATTTTAATCAAAGTAAATCCCTTTAACAAGCTATCCCTTCCTACCTACAAACAGTGAAAAACAGTGATAACAAATAAAATATAAATTTAAATAAAACTTCTATTACCAGTCAACTCTACAGTAAATCACAAACCAAGGCAGGATTGTTTAGATATGCGTGTTGGTTTGTGTGCATTACAGTGCAAGGAATGGGAAAATATTGAGCTAAATTTGTCTTCCAGGGCATCTGCTGTGGCTTTGATGTTAGAATAAGTAGTGCCAATCATTTCAAAAAACATGTAGAATTTAGCATTACTTTGACTAGTCTTAATGAAGCTCCAAACAATGATTGTGATTCTCCTCCCAAGAGCTTTCTGCCTCCTGTTCATATTCAGCCTTGCTCTTCCTAATGGTGTGCTTAGAATCCCTGCAGCCCTGTTTGCAGGTCTCTTTCTGACTGATGATGGGCAAAGTTTTGTATTAACCATATAATTTTCTCTTCCTAGTATACAGTTTATTTATCTGTATGTTCCAACATAGGGGTTTACCTCTGAATCTCCCAAAATTCTTACACTTAATAGGTATGGATGCATACATTGGTTAAGATGTCTGTAAAAATCAGGGGAATGTGATGACTTTAGAGACTGGGTAAGCAGTGGACAAAAAATGCTTTTGAAATTCATAAGGTCATCAGATAGGGATAGAAGACTGGCTTTGGAGAGGTCTCAAAAAGTAAATAAATAAATAAATAGACATTAATTTCTTAGTAATTTAGTATTTGCTTTGAGGGAAAATGTGACCATAGTCTTATTTGATGAAGGAGGTGATGACATTTGTTGGTGTACTGGAAATACTGCATTCATCAGGGCAATGTTAAATATCTTTCTCTAAGAACTTAGGCAATATGAGATAGAGATTTGCTTTTAATGAAATCCAGAAAATGCTGTGCACTGCAAGTTGGATAAGTTTCCTGGTTGATGGATAATAGAAGTCATTTAGAATCAGGATTTTGGGATTACTAAACATGGAATCCACCTTGACGGATGAAGGGATGTGTAGTTGACAATGAGGTAATAATTGCCTTTATTAAATTTGTCCATAAAAGCAAAGGTCTCAAATTCTTAACCTTGAAGCATTTGGCATAGACTAATGCTTGACATGATAAAAATAGATGCTTCCCTGCTCCCCCAGATAATCTGAAAGAGTAGGATTGGGAGGGTGGCTTAATGGCTAAGGTGTTTGCTTTACAAACACAAGGTACAGGGTTTGAGTCTCACAAGGGATAACTGGCTAAGGTTAAAATGGCTCACAAGGGATAATTGGCTAAGGTTAAAATGGCTCACAAGGGCAGTTAGCTTAGTACTAAACTATGAACCTATAATAAGTGCTGTGCCCTTTTACAGAGGGTGTGTTATCAGAACATTGAAACATGGTTTCTATAGCAACCTGTATATGAAGAACATTGAAGCCTGCTTTCTAAAACAGCACAAATATGAATATGTTTGAGGGTTACAAAGGCTTCCAAATCAGGCAATTTATTGTACAAACTCCTGACATTGAGCCGAGCCACCTTAATGAAGACTGGGTTGGAATGTCTAACAAAACTTTGTCTAAAAAGCACATTGGGGCAGAAAAGGTCTAAGCCAATATTTGGAAAGCCAGGATGAAGAAGGTCATCTCTTGCAAAGCAGACTTCCCTGTCAGTTATTACCAACCATTCTGACAAACATTTGATATCCCTGGAACAATGCTGGTTAATTAACAAACTGCTCAAATCAATTAGTTTTGTTTTAAATTTTGACAGAATTGTCAGAGAAGCAGGACATTTCTGAATACATGTGCTTTACCTACCTGGGGCACCTGCATGGAAACATCAGCTTTATATCTGTTTTCTTTTCCAGGGCAGAGAATCTAAGGTTGCTCATCATAACATAGGCAACAATAGTTTTTTTCCTTTATTTTTCTTTCTTTTTTTTGTCTGTTTGTTAACTAGGTGATACCCCTGGACAAAGTGTCTCTTTTCGTGAAGCACAGTCTTGTTAAGTGACTTACTCCAAGTCACACAATAAGCAGACAGAGGGGGGAAGAATCAAATCCTGTAGTTTTAACTACAGGAAACAGTTTAACAGCACAAAGGAAACTAAGGTCTGTGGTCACATCCTACACCCTGGTGCCTGAGAAAGACAACTAACTATGACCCTAACCCTGCACATCCTGGTGAATGGAGACTCAGGATGCTTAAATATAGTGTCATCTAATACTAATAGATTATCACATGTGGCTACAACCTAGTGAGCAGACATGGACCCAGGGCGACTCACTTAATTTGTGTGTGGAGATGCAGGTGAAGATGTGTTACAGAGAGAAATGTTATGTTGCTGAGGTTTGTTCAGATGTGATCTTGGCAGATTAGTTACTGATTTATTAACAAAAGTTGTCTGCATGTTAGGTGACTGTGATGCATTGTTAAATGGCTTTCCAAAGTATAATATACGAGCAGTTAGAGTTCCATTTAACAAGCATTTCCACCTCTCACAAGCAGTAACAGTTAATGGTAAAAGGAAATGGCTGCCAGTAAGCGGGAAGCACTTGCTGCACTGTCTCAAAGTTTCCAAAGTGAACTGGCTGGTAATGGAAGGGGACAGACCAAACTGTGAACCCCTGTCACCAGAAACCAATACAGTACCAGATATTACTGGCTACCCAAATGATAAAGGAATGCTGTTCCCCGATGGATGAGGGAACAAAACAGATAACAGGTACTGGAGGGGGATGATGGTCAGACAAGCAAGTGGCCAAAAAAATATATAAATGTGCTTCTACACTTGAATCTGGAAAGACTTAGGCTGAATCCAGTTTTGACATGACAAGTCTGATTCTTAATTAAGCTAATTTCTTACCAAGAATTGTGATTTGAAATTGCTTTATAGCAGTCATTACTTCATCTAGTATACTTGTCATAATTATTTTTTTCTATATTACTGTACTTGACGTATTCAGCATCTTACTGCAACAAAGAAGATGTACGTTGTGGATTTAATGTAAACATATCCAGAGTTTTGCCTAGGTTTTGCATACATCCTTCAGACAGATGATTATTTTTTTTATAGTATAGCTACAGATAGCCAAGGGGGGGGGAGGTATGGTGGCTTGCTTCCTGCAAAAAAAAAAAAAAAAAAAACAGTTGCAGTTTATTTCTTGCCCTTCTATGTTTTGGGAATGTTTCATGGCTTCTGAGCTTGAGGTTTTGTCACTCACATTCTATACTAGAAACATTTTTTATACTTTTTACTAATATCATACGTCTCAATTGTTTCTGATTTTGCAGAACATTCCCAACTTTGTCTTGCATTTTTGCCGCATAACATTTTTGATCCTGTGGTAAATCACTGAGGATCGCAATCAGTCAGCTGTGCCATTCATTAGAGCTGCATTCTTCTTTCTGTTCAAAAACAGCATGTTGATGCTAAGCCTGTTGTTCTAGTAACTGTTTAAGTGAACTGAAGAATCATTTAAAAATTGTCCCTGATTTAGATCTTTGTACACCCATTATTTTTGGCTTTGTCGAGAATCCTTGAACAAGGAATTTGAAAGGTATAGTTATTGCACTGACAGACCTGTAATGAATTTGTTGTAATAAACAAAACTTAAATTTTATACAAAACATCTCATTCCTTTAAATAAGCTTGGTAAAGTTTCAGAATGTCTTCATTCGTTCATGTTATTCAGGATTTCAAACATAAGGATAAATACTGAGGAAAGTAATTCTCATTATGCACTGAGCATATATTCACTTTCTCCTTGGTAACCACAATCTAATCATTATCAAATACAAGAGTAGTGCAGATAAATAAGTAACTTAGGCTATATTTGGTGATTAACTGGAAAATAAAAAAGTGATTGGAAAAGAAAAGCACAGTTTTAACAATGAAAGAAAAAAACTTAAGAAAATGCGCTTCTGCTTGCAGAAAAAATATCTAGTCTAACACTGCCACCATGTGGTTAATGTTAAAAAGGCAGATATTTCACTAAATGTGATTACCTTTATGGTGAGCAGAAGGGAACATTTTGTATGTGATGCAGTAAAATTCCTGAAATCTTCATTGGTTTACCATAAACAATCAGCCAGCCACATTTCAAAGCAAGTTTGTTTTAGGATTCAGTTGTTCATCTAAGTTTCCCTTCATTCACAGAAACTTTAGAAAAGTTTAAATGGTACGCAAATGTAAAAATGTGATGGCAGATTGTCCTTTCTAAGAAATATTTTCATTTCCTACACCATATAAGAATTGCCTTACATGTGTCCCAGACATTCTTTTTTAAAGAAAATTGTTATTAGTGTAACATATTTACCATATATACACAGAAAAGAAGAAATTCAACATCACATACTGTTATACAATGTTAGGAATACATTTCAAGGCTATCCCAACCACTAAAAGTCTTAATATAATTTATAGATCTTATTTTGATCACTTCTTTCTCAGTTTTACATAGTGTTGCTGTCAAATTATTTATTTATTTTTTGTTTAATGTAGGAGCTGAATTAGATTCCCAAGCTTTTGTAATAACCTTTCTAGCTGCTGCCAGGAGACTCAAGAACATTTTTGTTATTTGGCTTCTACATATAAAGGAAGTGGAACATGCATTAGTATTGCAAATCTAATTAAAGAGCAATTATCAGACCTATATAAATCCTTTAAAAACATGCTTATCTCTTTCCAATATACATTTATTTTTTCACAATCCATAAACATGTATATCCAATCAGCTTTTATATCTTTACTACATCTCCAACATACTGAAGAAATCATTTTATCTCCCAGGCATTTATTTATTTAACATTTGTTTACCAGGAAAGTCTGACTTCTAACTGTGTGATACCTTAAACCTCTTGCATCAGAGGCCTCATGGGATATATGCAAATCACCCTTTAAGCATATCAGATGTTTCAGCAAAATGGCAATTTTGAATGTCCGTGACTTTTTCTTTTACTTTCAGCCATTAAAGCCAAACACCTCTAGCTGTGGACATGCATGTTTCTGCCTTCTTATGACATCATCAGCACAGCATAAGAGGAATGCTTGACCTTTGGAAACACAGGGTTGTTATACCCAGCTGATATCCATAAACATTAGAATTGCCATTTAGCTAAAAACACCTGATATCCTAAAAGGGCGATTTGCATATATCCCATGAGGCATCTGATGTAAGAGGTTTAAGGTATCACACAGTTAGAAGTCTTGCTTTGCTAGATTTTTCTTTTTGTGTTTTTTAACCAGTTGGTTATCTGTGCGACTTTTTTACTATTTGTTTTTAGTTTGTTACTTGGGATATTTTGTAGACACCCTAATGTTTATGGATATCAGTTGGGTATGACAACCCTGTGTTTTCTGTGCTGATGATGTCATAAGAAGACAGAAGCATGCATGGCCACAACTAGAGGAGTTTGGCTTTAATGGCCTGAAATTGTTCATAAATAGATTTAAAAATGAAAGTAAAAGAAAAAGTCATGGACATTCAGAATTGCTATTTAGCTGAAACACCTAATATCCTTAAAGGGTAATTTGCATATATCCCTTGCTGATGCAAGAGGTTTAAGGTATCACACAATTAGAAGTCTACTTTTGCTAGATTTTTCTTTTTGTGTTTTTAACCATTTGGTTATCTGTGTGACCTTTTTACTCTTTGTTTTTAGGAAAGTCTGACTTGGAATGAAGTCAATTTTCAGCAGAGGCCTGGGGAGAAACACTCCAGACACACATCTTTGTAATGTGGGAGAAAACCGGAGCACCTGGAGGAAACCCACTTAAATGTAGGGGGGGCATGTAGACTCCACACAGAAGGCACCCCAGCTGAGAATTGAAGCAGTGATCCTCTTGCGGTGAGGCGACAACACTACAGCTGCACCACTGTGCTGTCCATGCTTAAATTCCATGATAGTTTTGGACAGTGCTACCACTTTAGGAATTCTGTTGCAGTAGTTTGCTATGCTTTCTATGAAATAATAATGCTTCATCTAATTTTATGTGGGTCATTCCTGTTATTTTTTTAGTTTGCAAACTTTTTTATTTATAATCTTAAGTTTTTGAAAGATGATGCCCATGTGATGTTCTTTGACTGCCTTGAGACTTCAGCTGTGTCCCTTTTGCTTTCATTCCTCTGCACTGCACACAATGTCTTAAATGTCTTTATGAAGTTTGCACTGTGGACTGTGTGCATTTTTTGTTAGTGTTCCTTGAAATGCTTGTAACCTGTCACTGCCTCTATATCTGAAGTTATCAAAACCACAACAATACTAGTTCAAATCTTACCATCTCCATCTACAGAGATTTGCAATATTCTTCTTTTATAGCATATATATACTGCTTCCTACATATTATATATTCTTCTTTTATATCATATATACTGCTTCCTACATATTATATATTCTTCTTTTATATCATATATACTGCCTCCTACATATTATATATTCTTTTTTTATATCTATGAACCTATGAACCTATATATACTACTTCCTAGATATTATATATTCTTATTTTATATAATATATATTGCATCCTACATATTATATATTCTTTTTTATTATATATACTGTGCTTCCTTCATATTATATATATATATATATATATATATATATATATATATATATATATATATATATATATATATATACTTTCTACATATTCTATCATTCTGACAGCCTTCCTTTTTCCACTATCAGACTGCTTTGGTAGATTTCAGTATCACTGCATTTTAAGCTCAATTCTTATTTTCTTTATCTATTTACCATGGAATTAACCAAAAAAAAAAAAAAACAACTGAACACATCTCCTCATGCAGTCATCAACAAAAGGCTTGTATTTTTTCTTCACTCTGTGTGACACACAGCTAACTTTTAACTGGCTTGTCCTTTGCAGGAGATAACTCCCAGTCCATAGTCCTAACAAGCTGTACATTCCTGGGATATATTATGCAACTGCTAAAATGTTTTATCTCCTTGAGTAGCTGTAGCTTTTCCTGAAAGTGTGAGCAGTATCACAAACATATCTTTCAAACTCTTACAAGAAATTTGGACAAACTTGAAAATAATGGGAAGACAAAGGCCCAAATGTAAGACAGAGTTTCAATATTGCTCTTACAAACTTAAAAGGCTGATAGGATAACAGATTTTGAGTTAAACGTATTTTCTGAAGAATATGAAGTCTGACCCTAGGATTCAGTAAACTCCATGTCGGCTTCATGCAGAGCTTACATGGAGTTTATGTGTGCGCACAGTGATGCATGGTGAGCAGCATCGCTAATTACATATTCATGCCACGCACCACGTTTAAACATGAACAAGTGTGGTTTCATGGGTGGAAGCAGTTTTGCCAGCCAGCAAAGCATGTAAAGAAACATGGATAGCAAATGCATTTATATCAGAGCCCAGTAGGTTAGCGGGTTTGCATGGGATGCCACAATGATCACCAGGCTTAACATATAGTTACCATAGCTCTCGACCTCTTAATGCTAGAAATCTGGCCAAAGCCCAACATAATGGAAGAACAGTGACCCAGAAACTGGGACAGATTTTGCATATCTTAGAAATCTGCTACAATAACAAGGTTTGTGCTAATATACATTTTCTGAAGGATTTGAAGTCTGAAACCCAAATGTATATAATTATTTAGTGACTTCAATCCTGAGATCATCCCAGTGGTATGGAAGGAACAGACCAAAAGATATAAGGCAAAAATCTGGACGTTCTGCAAAAATTTGGACAGTTGAGAGGTATGATTATGTATGTGGTCCAAACACAGTACACGACAGTGTATACAGTGCAGAGTTTTGTGGAATCCCATTCCAGGCATTCTGTACTGAAGTTGTGTAAACCTGTAAGGGGACATGAACTGCCATGTAAAATAAACACTCAGTGGAAATGTGTGGATTGCATAGGGCACACAGAAGCATGAACACACTGAAAGGAGGACAGGTGAAAAAACCTAATATACAGCACATGAAGGCATGTAAATGGAAGAAAGGTGTAGCAGAGACACCAGTCACATATCAGTATGGTACAGTATGGACTGCACAGTGAGAATGTGGATTATGTAACTGTCACACAAGGTGACATAACATTGTGGAAGATCTCTGTGTGAGATAAGCATCTTTGCATGAACAATGCAGAGAGCATCTATCAGAGCTGTTATATACAGGTGGGGTAAGGTGCATATTGTGAAGCTGTACAAACTGATTTGCCTGAATATGGGTACAATTTCCGCAGACGTCTCCAGCAAGTGAAGAATGCACAATCATGGACAGTATCAGGATAATACCAACCGTGATCCCATGTCTCTGACATAACATGTGTGATTTACAGTGATCAGGGATGGTTATGCACAAACACACACTTGTACAACTATTATGACATGTCTGCACTTTATGAGGGTAATTATGCATACTGTCCTGACATATATATATATATATATATATATATATATATATATATATATATATATATATATATATATATATATATATATATATATATATATATGTATATATATATATATATATATATATATATATATATATATATCTATGGCACAACCCACAGTCACAAATGTTACTCATGCCATCAATGTTGCCAAACAGCTAGGTATGTAATGTGTGCATCACCAGAACAGGTATCACACATGCATCTGGTGTAACAACTTGATGAGGTTTTTGCACCATCAGACAGTAATGTTAATGCCACAAAAAGAATACCTACTCATGGCCGATAAGATGTGTGACAGGTCACTTTTGCAAAGATGGTCCACTTCAGTTATATATCACTAGAAGATGTATAGGGAGGTACATGAAGAAGGGTGCATTGTAACCCAACCACACGAAATGGAGACAAGTGCAAAACTACTCCAGACTTTGAAAAACACACCAGCAGAGGAAATAAGGCTCCAATACTTGTTTACTCACGATTTATTTCACTAAAAAGTCCACAGGTACCAGCAAAAAAATCTCATTACATCCGAGGAAGTAGTACAAACGAAAACTTAGTGTGGTGATCAAGCGTTTATGTGTTCTTTAATTACTGGACTGTTGCCTTTTTCTGCTGGTACCTGTGGACTTTTTAGTGAAATAAATCGTGAGTAAACAAGTATTGGAGCCTTATTTCCTCTGCTGGTGTGTTTTTCAAAGGGTGCATTGTACTTCAGTGTGATGAAGGCTATGAACTATGGAGGTATTATGGCCTGTGATATGGATGTCCTTTACACACTCACTAGTTGTGTTACATACAAGGGAATAGTCAGCACTGTGGCCACATGCTGGTGGATGTTTCACATACAATCTACCCCAAAACATAGGTCATATACATAGTGGTCTAATTATAGGGTGTGATGACTACATTATCCTTGGGTTGTTGTTTTCCTCATGAAACACATTCCCCCAAGTTTTTGTTTCATTGCAGGTGTTTTCATTGGTGTGGCAGCAATCTTTGGTGTGTGTTGATACTGTCTGTAGTATACTAACATCACAGCTGGAATAATTGATCCCCCATAATCTGTAGTCTTTCAGACAGTTGTGTGGACACAAGATGTGTATGTCATTTGTGACATCTGTGACTTAAATAATGGACAGGAATGGATCTAGCAGACTGCCCTGATATACGGACCTGATTACTGGACCTGAGATATATGTCAGTTCACACATTTTAACATAATTAGATGCCATGTATGTGATACAGTGGTCTCCCCACTTGGTGATATAGGTGTTTATGGCCACATCTGACAGTATTGAGTGAATATGTCACTGCGGATTTTTGTCAAATGCCTTGGGTATGTCAAGTTCAAAAGGATGATAGTGTTGTCATCATGCATGTTCTCAATGTCCTCTTTGAAAACATCTAACAGATATAACAGACATTATGTAGCATTAACAACTCACACAGGTCCATATAAACAATCTTAAGATGAGTAAAGCCCTGGGCCTAGATGTTTTTTCTGCTGAATGTTATAAAAGGTTTCTGTACCAGTTTCTAGAATCTTGTTAAGATTTTTTAATTATATCTTCACATTTGGTAGAACTGATCCATATATGAACAATTCGAAAACTATTTTAATTCCCAAACCTAAGTACCATGTTCAATCATAGCCTCACCTCAGGCTTTGTGCCTGCTGAATGGCGCACAGCAATGGTTATCCCTCTCCACAAGGAGGGAGCCACCATGGACCCTGGGAACTACCGCCCCATTAGCCTGATGAGCCTGGTCTGCAAGGCCATGGAACATATCATCATGGAACTTATAAACAAAGACATTGGCAGTCTCCAAACTCTAGACCCCACCCAGTTCGGGTTTGTAAAAGGCAGATCATGTCTCCTAAGCCTGATAGACTTCTTTGAAGCAGTCACCAAAGCCGTAGACAAGGGTAAGATGGTTCACACAGCCTATCTATATCTTGCCAGGGCTTTCGACACCATCCCCCACTCTGGAATTATAGATAAATCCACTAAACTAGGTATACATCCCTGTGTCACAAGATGGGTTGCCAACTGGCTCACTGACAGAATCCACACTGTGAAAGTAGCAGACTCCAAATCCGACTTCAGACCAGTGACAAGTGGAGTACCACAGGGTTCAGTCCTGGGTCCTCTCCTGTTTGGCATCTACTTCTCTGAAGTACAGGCTAACACAGAAGGTCTTTGGCTAATAAAGTTCACAGATGACTGCAAACTAGGAGCCATAATTGAAACTCCTAATGATGTGGACATCCTACAAAAGGGCTGCACTGAGACAGATGCCTGGTGTCAAAGCCATGGCCTCCAGCTCAATGGCAAAAAGTGCATTGTCATCCCCTTTGGTAAAAACTCTGTACCCATGAACTACAACATAGGTGGTAGTATACTTAACACCAAAAGTGTGATAAGAGACCTTGGGACACAGGTGGACAGTAGTCTCTCCTTTGATAATTACATCACCACAGTAGACAGGAATCCCTTCTACATGGCACACCTTTTCACAAAAGGTTTCTCATCCAGAAAAAAAAAGGTCATTGTTCCCCTCTACTTATCACTCATTAGACACATTATAGAGTACAACGCCCCTTTTGGTATGGACCTCACAAGACATCTACAACAACTGGAAAGGCTGCAGAAATACCTCACAAAGAGGATTACCGGCCTAAAACAGATGCCCTACGCAGACCGTCTCAAAAAACTCCAGCTTTACTCCATCACATATCGCCTACTCAGATGTGATCTCTGCTTAACATACAAAGCTATGTCAAACCCAGAGCTGTTGGACATGCTTCACTTAAAGAAATCCCAATCCTCCAAGCTACACGCTCTAGGGACCTAAACCTTGTCACCACAATAAACAGAACATGCCGGAGGGATAGATTCCTGTCCCAGAGACTTTCCATACCCTGGAATAAACTACCTATCTATATCAAACAAAGCTCCTCATTAGCACTCTTCAAGAAAAATCTTGATGATTGGATGGGAAATAGGAAATTCACCCCGAGGATCACCTCTGTGGCTCTGCTCGACAGTGGCACAGGAAAATAATTTTCTTGGGTGGCAAAAGCCAGGGTACCTTTTTGACTGGGCTTGTATAAGCCCCAGGGCCGATAGCCTAGTACCTACCTATGAACCTATGAACCTATGAACTCTGATCCAACTAATCCTAATAACTATAGACCAATCACCCTTATAAATACAGATATCAAAATACTAGCTCATGTTATAGCAAACAGACTAAAAAAGATGTTTCCTCATATAATATCTCATGAAAACAGCAGAAATATGATAATACCCTAGTTTTAGATACCATGATTAAGCTGTTGGCAAATGATAAACACCCCAAATATGTGCTAACCGTAGATGCTTGTAAGGGCTTTGATAGAGTGGTCCTACATTTCTTATTTAATATATTACCTTGTTTTGGGTTTCCACAAAACTTCATAAATAAAATAAAAACACTGTATCAAAACACTTTTACAACACTATATATTAACAAAGTTATATCTAACCCAATCAAAAAAATCCAACGGGACAAGACAAGGATGTCCTCTCTCCCCTTACCTCTTTAATCTTAACTTAGAGCCTTTAATCCTATATGCGTCCCAAAAAACTGCCACCATATACCTACGTTATTAAATGTTAACCTTAAGTTCACAGCCTTTGCTGATGACCTCAACATTTACTTCAAGCTCCGGAATACTGATCTTCACAAATTGCTAAAAACATCAGAAACATTTTCCAACATATCAAACTATAATATTAATCTTAATAAATCATATATTATCCCTATAAACCCCCTTGGCCACAAAGAATTTTATTTTCCTGAAATAAAACCTAAATACCATCTAAAATACTTAGGTATAAAATTATACCCATATACAAAATGAATGCTGAAAGCAAATCTACATAATACATAGGCAAACATAGAACAAGACATTTCTATGTGGAAGAACATAAATTTATATCTCTTATCTAAAGCAAGTATCATTAAAATGAATATTCTACCTACAATTTTATTTCAGCTAAATGCCCTATTCTTAATCAGTCCCCAAAAATTCTTCCAAAATATGAAAAAAGCTCTTTCTAATTTTATCTGGTATCCCAAATCTACAAGAATTAACTCTGATAAACACAAACTACCAAAAGATAAAGGAGGTCTGGGTCTACCAGATTTTAAACTTTATTATACTATCATAAGTACTAGTAGATTGATACAGATAGGCAATCATGACCTAAATAACCAAACCTGAACTCCCTTAAGTACAAAAATTTGGTTCAATATGATCACCTTTCTAAGCATTAACCCAAAATGTCTCCCTTTCATAAACCTAAAAAATTGCAATACATTAAAACTCCACCTTACAGTCAAACATAAAATCCATTTATTGCAGAATTTATTAAAATTGCTTCAACTGGCAAATGCTCTGGAACTCTTACAACCCCTCCACCTTAATCCCAATTTAAAAATAAATAACCAACCAATAAACTTAGCTAAATATCCCTTAATAAAAGACATCATGATATGGGATTTATATAAATTAAATAAACATAATTTTGCTGAAATAAGGGCAAAGTTGGGTACACCAAAAATATGATATTATAATCAGGCCACTCATAAAGCTCATAAAAGCCAAATTCTCCATTACAACCATTAATGAGCAAGACATAAAAGTAGCCCAGTCGATAATAACAATCTTATCTTATAAAAATAAAATGATCTCAAAAGCTTAAAAATTAATTACCACAATAAAACCCCCAAATGACCTCTTATTTTCAACCTACTGGCAAGAGCAAAGTCAAAATATAACATTGGAGGAAAAAGCTCTCCTTTCAAAAGTTTAATATACACCTAGATTATGATAAATAATAGTGCATACTACACATCCTCAGTTCTAAACAAATGTAACTCTAAATACTAATCAATCAGTCCCTTCTGTCCTAACAAAAAATTGGACTTGTTGCACATATGGACCTACAAGAAAGTATACAAACTATGGTGCTCTTTAAGGATCAAACTTGAAAAAATGGGGTATGAGAAATCTACCTTTTTGTGGGAAACAGCAATTTTACATATCACTCCAAATAAGCTACCAAACTTATTCAAACACATACTTATAACAATATGTGCCCCCAATCAAGTACTACATAACCAAAAACTGGTTACACAAATCTAAGATCTCTTGGGAAAACTTCAAAACCTTAGCTGTCAAATTCATATCTTCACATAAACTGGCTAACAAATTCTCAATAAAATTGCATACTTTGAAAAATATTGGGGTTATCTCTTAGATACAATATTAAAAGACTGAAATAATTTCTCTTTCCCATTCTCTTACCCACTTACTTCTAACTCCTAACCAAAGGTATTAAAGGTTTCTAACAACTACACTCCACATATCTAGCACTCTCCCTCACTTTTAATTAACTTCCTTAGCTCCCTAGTTTACCGTAACATAAAATTCACCACTTCCATATGAAGGCCTTTTGCAAACACATTTTACTCTACTCAGTACTCCTCCTTTCCTTTCAATATCATTTGTCTTCAGCTTCTTTGACGGACATTTCATTTGGATTGGTTCTTCACTGTGACTTAACCCAACATCAGTTGTGAAGTAATAGCAATTAAATAAGAGTGGCATCTAATGTAAATAATGTAAATAGTGTATATAGAGGGTTTTTTATGTTAGGTGCTAGATGTAGTTAAGATTTTTTGTTCCATCTAGATTCACTTCATACTGACAACATTATGGATACCCACGTTAAATGTAAACAACTTTAGAATTAAAAGAGCTGACACATCTTAACGTTTCTTTCTTGAAGGTCAGTCTTTGTTTGCTCTCCTTGTTACTCCCATCTTATGATAATAGTATTATGTGGTATATTTAAATATTTTGCCTCTTTCACTATTTCTTTTAGGACAGCTGTTGTTTAAACATTTAACTAGAACTGATGCATTCCTAAGGTTCCTTTTCCTTTCACTCTACTATTTTTTTTTTATAGCGTATCATATTGATTGTCTTAATCCCATTTGTACTGCAATTGTGGATTATGTATCCATATCATTTTTGTATATGTTTTTGTTTTCTTTTCTATATCAAAACTTAATAAAAATGATTAAAAAACAATAAAAAGTCACACAGGTCTGTTGCACACAGCCAGGATATTACTAGTATCCATTTAGTAAAGGTCCATGGTGATATGTTGGTCTACCTCACAGATGGGGAGAGTCAGGATTTGTCTATACATGTATGCATCGGGTGCTGTTCCCCCCAGCTCAGATGGATGCATGTTGATGTACATCCTACTACAGGAACATAGTCCATGTGGATGATGTGTTAAGAGTGTATTCAACCATGTCAGGAAGGTGTATGTCCTGAGTTACACTATTGGTGATCTGAGATGTTGTCACAGTCCACTGAGTCTTGATGATAGGCCTGTATTAAGGCAAGACAGTGCATACTGCCTATCCTGATCTGGCCTAGGGTTTGAACACAATCTCCCATGCAGGTATCATTGAGAAACACTCCCAGCTGAGGATAAACCCTTACAATATTAGATGGGTAACCAATTGGCTCGCCAACAGAACACATGCTGTGAAAGTTGGGGAATCAAACTACCCCAGTAGAGCTGTCACCACTGGTGTACCCCAGGGATCTGTGCTTGGCCCTTTACTGTTTGGAATCTATTTCTCGACAGTTCAGGCAAAGTATACAGCCTTTGGCTTACCAGGTTTGCTGATTCTTGCATGCTGAGTGCAATCATTGAGTCCACCGATGATGATAACATACTACAGGAGGGGCTAACACAGATAAAAGATTGGTGACAAAGCCACATGGTCTACAAATAAATCCAAAAATATGTCTTTATTTTGCCTTCTGAAAAGTTCCCTACCAATTACAGCATTGACATCAGGTCTGCTATGCTGAAACCCAGTGATACAAGAACAGGGAACACACTCAGATAGCAATCTGAACTTTGACCAACAAGTGTCCACACTGGTATTGAAAGTCTATGTTGTGCACATCATAAATCATGCCATTGTATTCAGATCTGAAGATTATACTACAGCACTGTACTCGAAGCTCATCAGAACACTAATATAGTATAATGGTGTATTTTGCATGTACCTCACCAGACACATGCAGCAGCTGGAGAGACCACATGGATTTCTCATCAAGAAATAACAGGGCCTGCAAGACATGCCATAATGTGCATGTATAGACAGAAAGCCATGACACTGTAATGTGTATCTCAGAGGATGAGTTGACTTCTGCCTGGCCTCCAGGCCAGTCTCTGACACTGTCCAGGTGGGAGTAGTGCACATCTATTTGTGACGCACGTGCCCTGGCCCAGCAATCAAGGAGCCTCAATCCTCACCACTAATACCAGAGAGGGCGTCTCATATATGAGGAAAGGATAACAAATACACACAGTAAAGAGCAATTTCCCTTAAGAGCACACAGAGATCACAGTCAGTCCAGGGCTGGTTGCTCCCTTGCTCTCCAAGTCCCCAGTAAGACTCCCCACTGGCACCGCTACAGGGTCCAGATCTCAGCCTAGCTGGCAAGCTTGAGTACTCTCTCTGTCCAACCAGTGCTTCATGTCCCTGCCCAAGTAGCTGACACACACACACACACACACACACACACACACACACACACACACACACACACACACACACACACACACACACACACACACACACACACACACACACACTTTGAGATAAGTATTTATACAACTTCACAGACACTCCTGGAAAAGGCTGACACAGTTTCTCCTGCTGTGCCCCTTTACCCAGACTATATGGTAGTAATTACTGCCACCACCAGCTAATAATTATCAGCTACTCAAAGGCCCTTAAAAGGGTGTCCAATTATTACTGTGCAATATTATTATCCAATTAGTAAGTGTGACTAATCAGTCAAGGCTTCTTAAAGTGGCCTTGTACAATAAACTATAAATATGCAATTTACTCTCGAGCTTAACTTGTCTCTACACAAACCAGCCACAGGTAAAAGGTTTTTAAAATATTTAATAATAAATAATTAAAATGCAAGACAATACTACTACACCACAGTGCTATTCAAGAGTTCAGAGATCACACAGACATTTAAAATCAATCAGTAGTACAGTTCTGACATAACAGAAAAACACTTAGTTCTAAACTTTCTAATTTCTAGCTATTTCAACAAGAAACACACTTCTAAGATAACTTACTTAAGACAACAGGCAGTGCTGAGGTTGGATATCCAAGATCAAAATGCTCAATAATCTCTGGTTCTCACTGTTTAAATTGAAACTGCAGTTCTGACAAAACATTGCATCATTTGTTTACACCTTCCTGGTTCCCAGGCCACACAGAAACTGTATTTACATTTTTTTACACTTAGAGCAATAAAGGACATTCCACATGTAAATTGTGGTCATTATCTTAAACCTTAAAACAATAGGCAGCATGCTTACTGCAGACTCATCGACTCCAAATTCTAAATTCAAAGGACATACAGAACATAATTTTAATTTCAAAGAACATTTGAAATGCTTGGCTTAGTTTCCCTTACAGCAGATGGCAATGTTGCTACAATCCTGAAGTTCACATTTTACAGTGTTTTCTTTCATTTAAGAAACAAGCCTGTATTTTATATTTATATTTGCAAATGCCAGAATTATGTATCAAATTCTATTTGACTAGGCTGGCAGCCTTCACGCTTCTCTACCAGTCTTCACATCTCTCCCCCCTTGGAGAACTCAAGCTAGTTTTAAAGGTGCCCCTTGAGAAATGTCGCTTGAGAGGGTTAGGTCTATCTGAGGGTACCTCACCTCATTTCCTGTCTTGAGAGCCCATCTGCATTGACATTGCTAACTCCACTGCGCTGCTGCACTGACATATATGCTTGCAACCCCAGGCTCCATCTTAGCAACTTGGCATTTTGCTGACTGGCACTGTTTAACCATATTAGGGGCTTGTGATCTGTCATTAGAGTGAATTTTCTTACATACAGAGAAGGCTGAAGATTCTGCAGTGATCACACTATGGCTAGACATTCCTTTACTACAGCGGCATAGCATTCCTCCCTGGGTTGGAGCCTACAACTGAGATAAACCACTGGGTGCTCTTCCCCCTCTGAAGAAATCTGGCTAAGTATAGCCCCCACCCTATGGTTTGAAGCATCCACTTGCACAACAAATTATTTGCTGTAATCTGGACTAGCTAACACAGGGGGTCCTTCCAAAGCTTCTTTAAGCTTTTGGAATGTCTGTTCACATGCTGGGGTTCACACTACCTTATCTGGCCTGTTCTTCCTTGTTAGGTCTGTGAGGGGAGCAGCTATGGTAGTATAACTTGGGACGAACTTTCTGTAGTACCCTGCTGTCCCTAAAAATGCCCTCACCTGCTTTTTGGTAAAGGGTGCAGGCCATGCCTGGATGGCTTTCACTTTGGCAGGTTCTGGCCTTATCTTACCACTCCCCATTCTATATCCTAGGTAGGAGACCTCTGCCATACCCACCTGACATTTGCTTGGCTTAATGGTCAACCCTGCCCTCTGTAGTCTGCCCAGCACCTCCCTTACATGCTGAAGGTGCTCTTGCCAGGAATGGCTGTATATGGCAATATCATCTAGGTAAGCAAGGGCAAACCCTTCAGCTCCTACTAGGATATGATCTACCAGCCTCTGGAAAGTCACTGGGACATTCTTCATCCCAAAGGGCATATTTGTGAACTCATACAAGCCAAAAGGAGTCACAAAGGCTGACTTCTCTCTAGCACTGGGAGCCAAGAGCACCTGCCAGTAATCCTTGGTAAGAACAATGGTTGTAAGATACTTAGCCCCACTTAGCTGTTCTAGGGCCTCATCTTTCCTTGGCATGGGGTAAGCATCTGACTCTGTGTGACTATTTAATTTCCTGTAGTCCACACAGAAACTGGTGCTGCCATCCTTCTTTGGCACCAGCATCACTGGGGAGGCCCAGGGACTGTTGGACACTTGAATCACCCCTAGTTCCAACATCTCCTGCACCTCTTCCCTCAGAGTCTGTCTGACTCTCAGGCACCCTATAAGGGGTCTGTCTAATAGGCCTTTGGGGTCCTGTATCCACCTGGTGCTGCACCAGGTGGGTGCATCCTGGTTTCCCAGTGAACATGTCCCCAAATTCCTGCAACACTGTTTGGATTTCTCGAACCTGGGTAGGAGACAGCTGCTGGTACATTGCTACCCCTTCCACTGAGGTGTCAGCCCGAGCCTCACTGAGGAGATCAGTCACCAGATCTCCCTCAGACTCCTCCTGCAATCCACTGCAAATGCTCAGCACAAGGGCCTCCCTATCATGGTAAGGTTTCATCATGTTAACATGGTACAATTTGTGCCCCTGCCATCTGCCTAGCACTTCCACCATGTAGTTAACATCACTTACCTTTCTTGCCACCTTGTAGGGACCCTACCAAGCTGCTTGCAGCTTGTTGTGTCTGACATGAATGAGAACCATTACCTGCTGCCCCACAGCATACTCTCTAGCTCACGTATTCCTGTCATACCACACCTTTTTCTGTTGCTGGGCTTCTGACAAGCCCATGAGTTCCCTGAGCCTTGTCCTGAGGTTTAGGACATTTGCCACAACAGACTTTTTGTGAGACTTACACTCACCTTCCCACTCATCTCAAATTAAATCTAGAGGTCCCCTCACCCTATGCCCATAGAGCAACGCAAAGGGTGAAAAACCTGTAGATTCCTGGGGAACCTCTCTGTCAGCAAATAACAGATAGGGCAAATATTTGTCCCACTCCCTCTTAAACTGATCTGCAAAAGTCCATATCTTGGACTTGATTGTAGAGGTGTAACCTCTCAACAAGACCATTAGTCCGAGGATGGTAGGGGATGGTCTTCATGTGCTTCACCCCACAGGACTTCCACAGACAAGCCAGCAGGTCTGACATGAAATTGGCACCTCAGTCAGTCAGTATTTCTTTTGGGAAACCCACCATGCTGAAAACCTCTAATAAAGCATTTACCACCTTCTCTGCCTCAATGGAGGACAGATTCACTACTTCAGGGTATTGTGTAGCATAAGCCACTACCACTAGGATATACTTTTTCCTGTGGAACTTCGGGTACACAGAGGAACCACAATATCCATAGTTACCCTCTGAAATGGCTCCTCAATCCCAGGCAAAAGCATCAAATGAGCTCTCATCTTGCCTCATGCCTTGCCTACCTTTTGGCACTGCTCACAGGTCCTGCAGTACCCTGTTACATCTCTGGAAATTCCAGGCCAATAGAAATTTTGCATAATATGTCTCTTTGTACATTTTATGCCCATATGACCTGCAAAGGGAATATCATGGGCTATGGCTAGAAATGCCAGATGGTTGGCTCTAGGCACTACCAACTGCTGTACTCTCTCACCTCCTAGCTCTCCCTCAGGGGTCCACTCTCTGTATAGTAACCCTTTGTCCCAGTATACAGATTCCCCCTTCCTTTGAGAATCAGGTGCCTCCCTAGCTACCTGCCTCAGGCCTTGCAATGTAGGGTCTGAGAGCTGAGCCTGTCTCAATCTCTCATGTTAACCCTTCCCAGCTCCCCTTCCACAGGAAGTCTGGCATCCTCTGACAGCGGTGCATCACTGTCAGCCTGGGTACTACTACTCACCTCTACCTTTGCAGTCACTCTGTCCAAGGGACCATCAGTACCCACAAGCAGCTGTGGCTCACATTCAGTCTCACTGCAACAAAGTAGCTCCCTTCCTGAACTAACCACCTCATCATTCCTGGCTGCAAGTATGCAGTCTATCTGGGTCTCCTCCAGGCTACCAGACCCACATGCTTATCTCCAAGCCTGACTGCATGTAACTGCACAAGCACAGGGTACTGCACTATCAAAATCATTCCATATCAGGACATCTGCAAACACACCTACTTGCTGGCTTCCTTTTCCACCCTCCCAGTCAAGGTGAACCCTAGCCAAAGGAATTTGGAATGGGATCCTCCTAAAGCCCTGACTGGAGTAGACTGCCCATGCAAGTAGGGCTCCTCTGTAACCATTGCAGGCTTTACAATGGTTATATCAGAGGTGTGTCTCTCTTGACAATGGCCGCTTTGCCATTCACTATAATAGGATATAGCCTCTGGTGGAAGTTTGGTACCCTTGTTGTCCCAAGACAACCTACTATTGGCAATTTGTCTTTCCCACTTACTGGCTCTCTCACCTTTGGTTCCCCACCTTGCATCCATAGACACCTGTATGCAACATGGCCTCACTGTTTGTATTCAAAACATTTAACCCTAGCTCCTGGATGTGTACCTGGACTAGTGGCTTCCCCAGCTACTGGCAGATTCTGTTGTGGCAGTCTGTGCTGCCCACCATGGGTTCCTTTAGACCTATGAGCAGTACTGGGGGTCCCCTTCCTGTGCAGGGCTGCCCTGTTGGCCAGGTATATGTCTCCCTTCTTCCCCAACCCATCTGAACTAGCACATTGTCTATCAGCTAACCAGATTCTCATGTCCTCAGGCAATGTGCTAAGGGCTTGTTCCCTCACCAAAAGGTCTGCCAGCTTTTCAAAAGTGGTGACCTGACATCCACTCACCCAGCTATGAAAATAAGTGCTCAGTTCAGCAACATATTCACACACACTTTCATCTGCCTTGTGTCTATGCTCATGAAACATTTTCCTATACATTTCAGGTGTTAGCTTAAAACATTCTAAAAGACATTTTTTACAGCAATATAATCAAAACAGACAGAGTCAGGCATTTTTGATAAAAAAGTTACAGCTTTCCCATGGAGTAAGGGGGTCAAGAACCGTACCCAGAGCTTTTGGTCAACACTATACTGTTTGCATACCCCCTCAAACATATGAATGAAACTATCAAAATTATCCTCCTCTTAAAATTGCGGGAGAAATGTACTGACCTGTTGTGCTTCTGGGGTCCAGTTACTCCTTTCCCCATTACCTCCATGACTCTGGCAAAGAGTATTCCCCTCTCATGCTTCTTCTGATGCTTCTTTTCTTTGGCTTCTATCTCCACATGCCTGGCCTCCAACTCAAGTCTCTTTAGCTCCAGCTGGATTTTTAAGTCCACTGCAGAAAGGTTGAGCTGTCCATTCTCCGAGGATATTGTATCTCCACTGCCAGTCTGATTGTCCTTCACAGAAAGGTTGAGCTGTCCATTCTCTTGGCATATCATATCTCCACTGCCAGTCCGATTGTCCTGCAGGATGCTGTTTTCTGATGCAGGTATAACCAAGGATGCAATCAGGTCTGCCTTAGTCAGGTTACCATGCACCAGCATCAGCTGGCTCCTTGTCAGCTTTACATACTCCTCTGCTGATATGCTGCCTGCTCACCCTGACTAACTAAGCTAACAAAAGAAATAAAACAATTGTGATCTGAACTCTGAGTATTCACTGCATGGCTGATTTAGAGTACAAAACACCTTCAGAGATCACTGTACATAAGCTACAGGATTCGCTCTACCCACACCACTACAAGCCAATTAGTATTTGCCAACCAATTAATATGTGATGTGGAAATCCACCGCCACCACAAATGTGAAGTGGATCCCACCACTGCAAACCACATGTGATGCCCGTGCCCTGGCCCAGGAATCAAGGAGCCTCAATCCTCACCACTAATACCAGAGAGGCTGTCTCATACAAGAGGAAAGGATAACAAATACCCACAGTAAAGTACAATTTCCATTATGAGCACATACAGATCACAGTCAGTCCGGGGCTCATTGCTGCCTTGCTCCCCAGGTCCCAAATAAGACTCTCCACTGGCACAGCTATAGGGTTCAGATCTCAGCCCAGCTGGCAAGCTAAAACCTCAAGTACTCTCTCTGTCTAACGAGTGCTTCATGTCCCTGCCCAAGTAGCTGACACACACACACACACACAAACTTTGAGATAAGTATTTATACAACTTCACAGACACTCCTGGGAAAGGCTGACACAGATTCTCTAGCTGTGCCCCTTTACCCAGACTATATGGTAGTAATTACTGCCACCACCAGCTAATACTTATCAGCTACACAAAGGCCCTTAAAAGGGTGTCCAATTATCACTGTGCAATAATATTATCCAATTGGTAAGTGTGACTAATCAGTCAAGGCTTCTTAGAGTTGCCTTGCACAATAAACTCTATAAATATGCAATGTACTCTAGAGCTTAACTTGTCTCTACACAAACTAGCCAGAGGTAAAAGGTTTTTAAAATATTTAATAATAAATAATTAAAACAAGACAATACTACTACACCACAGTGCTATTCAAGAGTTCAGAGATCACACAGCAACTTAAAATCAATCAGTAGTACAGTTCTGACATAACAGAAAAACACTTAGTTCTAAACTTTCTAATTTTTAGCTATTTCAACAAGAAAACACACTTCTAAGACAATTTACTTAAGACAACAGGCAGTGCTGAGGTTGGATATCCAAGATCAAAATGCTCAATAATCTCCGGTTCTCACTGTTTAAATTGAAACTGCAATTCTGACAAAACATTACATCATTTGTTTACACGTTTCTGGTTCCCAGGCCACACAGAAACATGTAAATTCTGGTCATTAACTTTAGCCTTAAAACAATAGGCAGGATGCTTACTCCAGACTCATCAACCTCAAATTCTAAATTCAAAGAACATATAAAACATAATTTTAATTTCAAAAAACATTTGAAATGTTTGGCTTAGTTTTCCTTACAGCAGATGGCAATGTTGCTACAATCTTGAAGTTCATATTTTACAGTGTTTTCATTCATTTAAGAAACAAGCCTGCATTTCATATATATATATATATATATATATATATATATATATATATATATATATATATATATATATATATATATATATATATATATATATTTACAAATGCCAGAATTATGTATCAAATTCAATTTGACTAGGCTGGCAGCCTTCACCCTTCTCTACCAGTTTTCACACCATTAATCAAATATAGTTCATGACATCAGCAGTGTCTGGTGAGGAGAATATGGTTATAACAGTGTCCCACATGCTGGTGCAAAAGACTTTGTGCAATGTCAAGCAAGTGCACAAATACCACACCCACTTGACTGCAGTGAGAATATAACCCCATACCTATCTTAGTACACATACTGCAGAACTCTGAATATAAGGCAAGCACAATAGCTCAAGTCTTCCTTGGAATATCTCAGATAACACTTTATAGTTGATGACCTCAGCAGTGTTTGGCATACCTTTCAACTGCCCAGATTTTCACAGAATGTCCAGATTTTTGTCTCATATATTTGGTCTGTTCCTCACAAAATGTGTTGCTTTCTGGCAAGTCACTGGGATGATCTGAGGATTGAAGTCACTAAATAATGGCATGCATTTATGTTTCAGAATTCAAATCCTTCAGAAAATGTATGTTAAAAAATCCTGTTATTCTAGCAACGTTTATAAGAGCAATATTTACAATATGTTCCCATTTTTAGGCCTTTGTCTCACCATTCTGTTAGGCTTTTCCACATTTATTACACTAAGAGGTTGACAGGTATGGTATCTAGAGAGGAGAATATGGTAATAACAGTGTCCCACATACTGGTGAAAAAGTCTGTCTGTAATGTCAAGCAAGTGCACAAACACACACACACACACTAGTTGGCTGCAGTGAGAACAAAATCCCTACCTAAGTATACAGACTACAAAACTCTGTATTTAAAGAAAGTGCCATAGGTGAAGTCTGACTTGGACTGTTTTAGACAACATGTTTTAGCTGATGACATCAGCAGTGTCTGGTGAGGAGAAAATGGTAATAACAATGTCCCTCATGCTGGTGAAAAAGGCTCTCTGTAAGGTCAAGAAAGTGCACAAACACACACACACACACACACACACACACACACACACACACACACACACACACACACACACACACACACCAGCTGACTGCAGTGAGAACAGAACCCCTACCTATTTAGGTATACCGGCTACAGAACTCAGTACTTTAGGCAAGTGACACAGAACAATTCTGACTTTTATAAGGCTGTAGGACAACTTATAGTGGATGACATCAGCAGTAGATTTTGGAGAGAATATGTTGGGAGGCCTCCATGAAGTGGATGTGTAGGCATGTGCAAGTGTTGAAATATGTCAATCCGTGTGATTGGAGTGTTCTGACTAGATAGACACACACCTACCCCCCCACACAAATACACACACATACACACACACACATGTTTACTGCAGTGAGAACAGAACCCCCTACCTATCTAAGTATGCAGACTACAGAGCTCATTACTTTATGCAAGTGCCATGGCACAAGTCTGACTTTTACAAGGCTGCAAGAAAATGTATAGTGGATGACATCCGCAGTGGATGTAGGAGAGAAGATGTTGGGAGACCTGCATATGTTCATAGGTTCATAGTAGGTTACTAGTCTAATGGCCGTAGGGCTTTACAAGCCTAGCCATGTAAAAACCGGAGTACCCTTTTTGACCATAGTTAGATGGTCATTGTTAGCAGAGTGATTTTGTGATCAGCACCAACTGTCCCTGTCCATGAGGGGCATAAGTGCCACCCATGGGGTGAATTTACTGTCACCCATCCAGTTGTTAAGGTTGCACTTGAATAGGGTTATTGAGGAGCTCTGTTTCACATACAGTGGGAGCCTATTCCATAGTAATGACAATTGCTGGGATATATAACTGTCTTTCCAGCATGTTCTGTTTATATCACAGGCAAGGTTGAGATCCCTGGAGCAAGTTATTCTTGTTCCATTTGATTTGCAGATGTCCAGCATTTACATTAGGGCAGGGTCTTAGACTGCTCTGTAGGCCATGCATAGACTGCCTCTCAGCAGCATGTATGATACTGAGTACAGTGACAGGGTTTTCAATCTGCTCATGTATGTCAGGTTTTATAAGCCCTGGATTATCTTGGTCAGAAACCTCTGTGGTCTATCCGGTTGCTGCAGGAATCTGGTGAGGTACATACAGAAAGCAGCATTGTACTCAATTAGTGGTCTGATATGGGTAGAGTACAGCTGAGCTATGACCTTCCTGGTCTTGGATGCGATGGCCTTATGTTTGAGGTGTGCAATGTAGAATGTTTTTCTTACCACTATGGCCACAAGGTGTTCAAAGTTTAGATTATTATCAACCTGTGTACCCATGTCTTGCACCACTGAGTTTGAGCTTAGAGGGGTGCTTTGTATATCATAATTAGTATGGGGTACTTGTTTGCCAAAATGGAAAATTAAGCATTTTTTTGTGTTAAGTTTCAGTCCATGAGTTTGGCACAATCATTTGTCTGTGTTAGCCCTTTCTGTAATATATTGACATAATTAGGGGACGCTATATAACTGCACCCAGTTTACAGTCGTCTGCAAACTTGGTAAGCCACAGGTCATCTTTGCCTGGACTTCAGAGAAATAATTTTGAAACAGTAGAGGGCCCAACACAGATCCTTGTGGTACTCCACTGGTGACTGGTCTACTAGTGGAGATGGACTTCCAAACTTTGACAGTGTGTGTTCTGTCACTGATCCAGCTAGCTACCCATCTACTAATGTATGGGTTAATCCCCATATGGCCAAGACAAAAATTAGACCAAAATTATACAAAGTCCAACTCCACAGCCAAGGAAGGTATCTAACCACTTTGTTTGATATAAAACAAGTTAAGCACTTTCTTCCCACTTTCGGGACTTCATCAGAAGGTTCTTTGTATCATTTTAATCCCCATATGGGACAGTTTCTCTATGATACCTTTATAGGAGATTGTGTCAAAAGCCTTGGCTAAATCATGATATGTGGTTTATACTGTTTTCCCTTATCTAGGGCTTTGGTGACATTCCCAAAAAAATCCACTAGGTTTAATAACCAGGATCTACCCTTGACAAAACCAAACTGGGTTGGGTCAAGAGTTTTGAAGGTTGTCTATATCCTTGTGGATGAGGTCCATGGTGATTCATTCCATAACCTTTCAGATAAGACTGGATAGACTTATGGGCTAATAGTTCCTAGGGTCAGTTGATGGATGTGTAGGCATGTTCAACTGTGGAGATAGTACTAGTTCTGCGCATTACTGGATTGATGTCCATTGCATATCACACATTTGTTAATAAGTTGTGTAGTGTATTTGATATATTTGTGAACAAGTATGGAGAGATCAAGGTTGCAATGCATGGGGTAGGCAACACACAGCTGCATTGTAAATATGTGACATATTGTTATGGCCTTCAGTTTGTTATGTTTCCACATGTAGTTTACATGGCATAAAGAATAAAAGGACAGCAAACAGCACTAATACATGCTAATAGTGACTTTGCATTGATCATCAGGTTTCCATGATGGTTGACAAAGTGTTTGTGCATGTGAGATACACATTTCCATTACTTTTCCTGTTTGTGGGTAGTTAAGCAGTGCACAAATGTGAGCCACATTGCTAAAATCCTGAGAGTTAGTGTTGAGTCTATGAAACATACCTGCTGCTTAGATTACTTTGCGGCAACAATGTAAATACATTCCTACATTTCTATTTGAGCTCAGATGATACTTGGTTCAAATCGAGGTGTATCTAACACTTTTAAATAAACAGTGATAATGCCATGACATCAATTCTTTATAGGACATATGTGGAGGTAACCATAGCATTGTAGGGCCATTCATTGTCGCTTGGCATTGGTGCATGATGCCAAAAAACACTCAAACATAGAGTTCAAAGAATGAAGGGATCCATTGATTTTTTTTCCTGGGAATTATGTGTGCTATATGTGATTCTGTTTTTTGATCAGATTATAAGTGTAAAAATGGGGTTGATAGGAAAGTGGTGAAATGGGGAGCAAGCAGGGTGAGGAACAAAGGGAAAGCAATATAGGAATGTGCAGGAGGGATATAGGAAAGAACCATAGTTATCCATTTCTTCAATAATGAAAACAGAAAATATGTGCAGAATATTAGCGGGATTTGGACTATTGCCTCCAGAAAGAGGGGTGACAACAATGTAATTATGTTGTATAGCCAATTGGACCAAATCAAGTATGTCAAGAAGACATGTGAAAAATGGAGAGCTATGTATAGGATGATTTTTTTTGTGGGACAGGTGCCCATTTTTTTTAATTCAATAAGAGAGGAATGTTGGGTAAGAGATGTAGGTATTTCTGGGTCAGATAAGTTGGGTAGATAAAGAAGCAGATGCAAACAAGACAAACAAGACAAGAGATGGGGATGGTGATGGGCACAAAAGTTGGGGACACCATGATTAGGGTGAGGGAAGGGACAACACAGGCTCATGCCCATCAAACACGGAGACATTGAGAATATAGTCATCACCCACTGGATTGTCATCACTGTCCCCTTACTTCACTTGTGGCTGGAGTACTTGACATCTCCTCCTCCTATGTACCATGAGGGAGAGGAGCCTATCCATCTAGTGTAGGTGTACACCAATAGTGGGCTGCACAACCCTAAGCACCAACCCTGGCATCTCTTGATAGTTGATGAAATCCACACCTCCGCCACTCCTCTCAGAGGGTACCACAGCACTAGCTGCTGGTGCAGTACTATCTGAGGATGCAGGTAGTGCAAGGGCATTAGAGGCAATGCTGCCAAGTTGGACCCAGATGTGCTGGACAGCAGTGCTAGGGCTGATAGAATGGGGGCAGATTGATCCACTGGGGTTGGCCTACCTCGCTATGCTCTGAAGCATTTAGTGATTTGATACAGCTGGAAGACATGGAGATATTTTGATGACAGAATAGAAAAAAATGAGATAAGGGTTGGGGTGAGAGAGAAAATTAAAAGATAAAATTATTACCATCATATGTGACTTACAATGCATTGACACAATTATAGAACTATTTTATCTGAAGTAATACATTTAAATATACATCCTAGCAACTCCACACTATAACTACAGATTGCTGAAAGTAATCCTTGAAATGTGTACATATTGCACATATGCTTGGTCCAGCTGTACATATTACAGTTAACAGCAGGGCATTTATGCCACTTGTATAGAGTTTAAGTTAATGTAATATTATTAAAGAAATGCAGTATTGTAAACATGTTACTAGTAGCATTTGAACCCACAACCTCTGACTACAGTCTTATACTTGGCTCCTAAACTTAGTTTGTTCTACAGAGTAATGCATGCATACTTGCTTTTACAGTTAGGATATGCATGTTCAGTGCTATAGCTGTATAAAACACCAAAAATCTATCTTTAACTTTTAAAGCTGCAATAATGTTTCAATTGGTTGCATACATATTACTTGCTTCCCTCAGTCTCTCCATTTGATCAGCATGAGCCTCTGAATTGAGCTCTTTTTTGCATTACCTGTGGAAATAATAGAAAAGAATAGAAATGAACAGAAGAGCATTATGCATACCACTCTTGTCTATATTTAGCTTTCTATGTTTTGCAAATACTCTGTATTATCATACTTGCACAGCTGTGGGATGTCAGCAGTTTGAAATTCATTCAATCACTGGTTGAGGGTATCCCTTTTGCACCTCTGTAGGTCACTAAAATGATGCCTACACTGTTCTTCGGTGCATGGGATTCCAGTAGCACTGGATACAGTCTGAGACAAACTGCTTCAAGCCTCATACTTGTCCTGGGAGCCAAAATAGTCCTCCTGCAGAAGCCTTTGGCTATGGCTTTTTACCAGGAGTGAACACATATCCTGAACTCCTGGACAGTCCACCTCTGTGCCGTAAACTGGGCAGCCTCCCCTCCAATTACAGACATGTCTAACAACTGAAGTAGAGCAATGGCAACTAATGCTTTCCTGTCAATTCCTGTTAATCATGTTTACTGGTAGTGCACAAACCCGAGCAAAGATGCCGACTGTATTTACGAGATGTTAAACAGAGAGCAGCAGTGCCAAGCAGGGAGGAAATATTTATTTTAAATTGAAAGGTTAATCTGACACTTGACCTTAGTTTAAAAGGTGGCTGCAGTTGTAGCTTGGAAATATATTTTGAAAATTGTAAGGTATCTCTTAGATGAGTTAAGATTGCAGACATGCACTGGCGGAATACATATCATCACCTGACATATTTGGTTTTAGCTTTATACACTGATAAAATTGATTTTTAAAATGTGGGATTCAAACTTAGGCATAAGGGGTAAAACATTTTCTTCCACAACAGTGATATTCCATCTTTGCCACAGAAGAAGTGCTACACACACATAGGCAGGAATCATTCATTAATACAGGTGGTAGTTTGGGATCTTACAGATTTATGTGTATGACCTGACAAGTTTCTTGTATATAGATCCAGTTTTGTATGTGTCTTATTTAATTGTGAAGGCCATCCAAGTCCAGATAGCTGAATCATGCATACAGAAAAATAGTAGACAGTATATCCTCAGTCATAAATCTGAAAACACAATAAGGATGTCTTATTCCTTATACATATTATTCATATCAGTTCCATTATTTAAAGATTTATAAGTGAGACTGAATATAAAGAGGAATGTAATAGTATAAATATGTGGAATATCCTGTATTAGAACCTTGGACCATGTGTATAGCAGCTGTACACTTACACCTGTTTCCACAAGAATATTGAGATAACACTTGTATATTTTTCAGTTCATTGCTATAAACTGCACTGTCACAACAGTAAAAATATGTTACACATCTTAAACTAGAAGCCAGGACCATCTCTATTTCATCCCTACACTTATACCTGCTGCCACAGGACTAGTTAGATGATAGTTCCATAATATTCTACTCATTCTTAGGTTCTCTGTGTTAACTGCTGTGCAACGCCGCTTAATGTGTTTGCTCGGTGCCCAACAGAATTAATTGTATGTATCCATTTTCAATAATTGAATGTCTGCATCCTGTCTGTGGTGTTGCATGATGGGAAGCAAAAATTGCAACAATATATCCTTTTTTACCTTTACACTTTTACAGATACCCTGTCTGCAGGTATTCTGTCTACTTTCTGTGTTGGCACTAGTCTGGGTTTGTGCACTGTTAAGCATTGAGCAAACAAGATAAGCACAGATAAAACCTGGCATTCATTTTCTACATTTCCCTTGTTTGCACTAAGCTGTGCACCAAGCAAACACTAGCAAAATATAATTAAAAAAACATAAAAGGGAAACTAGCTGAAACGAAGAAAAACAATCTATGAAATAAACACTAGAAAATGTTTGTTAGTATACATGACATATTTCTACATAGGTCTGGCTTTGAACTCTCATACCAATGAGCCTTCAGAACACAATAATAATAATATCCCTTTTTGCCACACAAACAGCTTTGCAGCAGGGAACTGAAATCATTCTGCATACAACCAACTGCAGCATCATCCACAGTATTAAGAAACCACATAACAGTTATTTGCATGTGTATTTATTTTGGATGTAGTACACTGCAACCATGTATGGCTATTTCTTGAAAAAAATTCAGCTCTGTCTTACCTCTCTGTGTCTGTTGCTCATTCCTGTTTTGTCTGACCAGTAATCTGAGACATGCAGTCTGTAAGGCATTCTATATAATTTTCCTTAAAATGTGTTAGGATATTAAATGACAATAATATACAGTTGTCAACAAATGAAGGAAAGGTTGGATGTTAATTAACAGAACCTGTGAATTGTGTGCTGCTTAGTTAAATTTCCAACCTTGATAAAATTACTTCTATACACTTGGTAAGACTAATTGGACACACCTACTGGAGATAGAGCAGTCTGCATTACTGTTGTATTATCCTTCTCCCTACCAGTAATCATTCACAGTTTCAATCTATTAGCAACAAACACTGAGGGAGTGCCTGCACTATGTTTACATTTGCTTCACAGAGCCAAGTAATTGGTATTCAGCAGTTCAAATGAGTTCAGACCTCCTTTGCATCTTCACCTTGCTCACAGCCCTGAATCTACACCATAAAAAGGCAACCATGTAGCTAGGGAAACTAAACATGAGGAGACTTATTTATGTGGAGAAAACAGAAGAGACTATTACTTTGGGAAATATCTGCACAGAAGACTACTGAATTTGAGAAGCTATGCTTGCATTTCTCAGCTTTATACTGCAGATGCTCAAATGTCATTAAGAAAAATCAAAAGTCACCCTTCAGTGACCAT
Organism: Protopterus annectens; assembly: GCF_019279795.1. NCBI lineage: Eukaryota > Metazoa > Chordata > Ceratodontiformes > Protopteridae > Protopterus > Protopterus annectens. The sequence continues at coordinate 424,807,132 of NC_056732.1, forward strand.
GAGAATCAGGTCATTGTGGAAGCTTTTAGGCAACATGGTGCCTTTGTCCTTGTGAGGGGATGTGGGGATATGTCAGGTAGAATGCAAATTTGGCAGCATATAGTTGCAGATGTCAATGTAGTAGGCAGCCACAGCAGAATATATGATCAGGTGCACCTTAGGGTCACTGACATGATCTCATCTGCACAGAGGAGAGCAGCTACAGTGACCTGTTATCCAATGCGTACTGGAGGGGCCTGCTACAGAGCTACCACTAACAGTAAATGAAGAGTTCCTGTCCACTGTCAGGGATCCAGACAGTTCCCAGGAAAGTGCAAAACCATATGCCCTTGTCATTTGTGCTACTGTTTCAGGGAAAGCAAGTAAGTCCCAGGAACAGCTTCCAGATAGGCTTATCTATCTCAGTTGTTAAATACTCTTGTAGATTAAAATATTTACTGCAATACATTACTTCTGTTTAACAAGAAAATTGGTTGGAAGGATTGTAGATTGCTACAGTTAACAACACATTCTGATTGATTACACATGGGCTTAAGATGAACTTATTATCCAAGTTCTTGTTGAAAGTATAGCTAATGGAGATATAAAAAGATAAATGTTTTACCTCCTATGTTACTGTTAATTGTGATGATGTTGTCCTTACCTTTTGCTTAACTTCTTCCAGGACCATACAGCATAGAGAGCCTACAATCATCTGCACATGGTAAACCAAACATTTTTATGTCAGTACTGATGAGCAGTTCAAATAAATATTTAGTTTGTGATGTTGGTGTTAGGACTGTTGTGTATATTGCTGTACTTTCTGTAATAGTGGCACCACTGTTAGTTTGTTAGCATATATTGGACTATAGTAGTGTAGGTATTAATTTTTTTCCTGTGTTTGTTGCTTATTATCACAGGTGATCTTGGCATTGGAAGTGTGGGACTTCTACCGCCTGATGTCAGAGTATCAGCAGACTCTCATGATGATGGAGGCCAATCAGAGGCACAGTCAAGGGATGCATAAGTTGAATCTGATACTGAGGTTGACATTCAGCCATCCCCTGTAATTCCATTGGACACAGCCAGTAGGCTTACATATACTCATTCTAGTGAGCCCTCAGATATTAGACAGGTGATGGGTGAGACACTTGATCAGGGAAGTGTGGTTACTGCAGATTCAGTGTCTGCTGACTCTGGCCTAGCCAAAGTGTGGGCAAACTGCCATGCAGCAGGGTTGTTAGGAGTGCTCAGATGAAGCCTGATGTCCATCCTCCACCTGATCCAGGTGTCTCTTCCAGTGCCACTCAACATATGTTTGGGGCCATTATGGAGATGCAGGCACATTCCCATAGGTCCTTCAGAGAAATGCTTAGGGTTGTAGATGTGGTACAGGCTGACATCATGACTGCCTCCACCATGTTGCTGATTTAATAGATCAGATGAATGACTGGAATGAGCAGTATCTGTGACAGAACATCTGCTGGGAACATTGTGGGTGTAGGTCAACCACATCATTTGCTGTTATTTGACTTGGCTGTGCACTATCATGCTCCCATCTGTCAGTGGTTGAGCTGTCCACACCCAGATATGGCAAGCCATGGGGTCATGTTCCTGGGCATCCTTGTGAAGGGAGGTCATCCAGAGGACATCAGTCACATTCAGGGAGCAACAGTGCATCTGACCAACACACACACACATACACACACACACACACACACATACACACACACACACACACACACACACACACACACACACACACACACACACACACACACACACACACACACACACACAATACATGGTTCAGCCGTGAAGCTTAAAACTAATTTTGTCTCACTGGCCATTTGTTACTTTATTCAAATGTCTGCCTGCTTCTCTTTCTTACTGACACACACTCACAACCTTTTGTGTCTGCCTAGGCCCCCCACTCCCCACACACACAACACCCTGTACAAGTGATGATAACTGTGTTATATCGCTGTTTTCTATCTTTTGGATTCAGGTATACATGACATTTGTGTCTGATGCTTAGGGTGCATAGCTGACTTGGTGCTTAGTATATCTGCATTTGTGATGTTGAATTGGTAATTGTACCTTTGGCTTACATTGGTCCTAGAAAGTTAGATAGCTGATAGCATCAAACACTTTTTGCATCAGTATTGTTAATGAGCTTGTGAAGTCTGAAAAGAAAATGTGTTTTGTTACTTGCTAACTTCTCTTTAATGATTTTCCATTATAAATATATGGTGCTAAATTGAGGACATTTGGTGACCATCAGTACTTTTGAGAGGTATGACTGTGTGAATCTTTGATACCTGAGGCCTGCTACTTAATAATGGACACATATATGTCATATAAGTTTCTACTGTCACATGTTAAAGTCATTGCTGCACAAATCAACCACCATTTACTTGCTTACATTACCAAGTAACAACATGCAAGGATATGGCATTCATTCATATTATTACACAATACACTCCAGGTTCAACACTTACCTTGTAAATCCAGCAGTTGCAACAGTTTTAGTTCAGGGCTGACTCTGATCTTAGCAGGACACAGCCATTACATGGGTAGGTAAAGGCTGTGAGCATTGCCTGGCATCAATGTTACTATACGTATGCATATAGAAGGAAGGTTTTAGCCACTTAGGTGGTGAATGAGTGCATTATGCATTGCCTCTTAGCCAATGTGAGGGCATATTGAGCATGCTTATGTCTGGTTACACCCACAGCAGTTGCTGTTTCCCTGCCATTGGTGGTGGAATGTGTGCCCCTTCCCCTTGTTGATCCTGCTGAAGCTGTTTTCTCAGGATGATGTTGTGTAGCATGGCATGTACTGTGAATATTTCAGTACATGTACATGGATTGTATTGCAGAACTCCCCCAGATGTATCTACGTACTGGAGCCATGACTTCAGCATCCCACACACATGTTCTATGTTATTTCTGGTTTGAGCATATGCCTCATTAGGGTTATCTAGGAAAACAGCTGAAACTATATTTCCTTCGTTCCTAAAGTGGTTAATGATGTTGGTAAAGCTAAGTAGGGCAGTAGTAGTATTGTAGTGGGGTCTGAATCCATGTTGGGTAATAGCCAGGAGGTTATCAGCTGTGAGATAATGAGAAAGTTGAAAGTGGATACACTTTTCCAGGATTTTAGAGAGGGGGTAGTATGGAAATGGACCTATAGTTGGTGAGCTCAGCTGACTGGCCACCTTTGTGTAGGGGGATTATGTGAATGATTTTCCATGTAGAAGGAACATAATGTTCAGTGATGGATCTATTGATCAGTATTCACATGGGATAGGAGATACCTTCTGCTGCTATTTTGAAGAATTCTGCTGGTAGATTGTCTGCTGCTTAGGTGGTTGGTTTGAGTTTTTTAGGATTTTTTTCTATAATTTTGGTGAAGATGTGCTGAAATGCAAAGGTATCCTGATTAATATTATATGTAGAATGGGTTGGTTCTTGTTGTCTGTGTATCTGTTTGGCTAGAGCTTGAATGCTATTGGTAAAATACTGGTTGACATTTTTGGCAATGGACAAAGTTTATTTGGTATATTGGGGGTGGGGTTGTGGTTTGGCCTGGGTGGAGGATTTTTTATTGTTACCCAGAATTTTTGTGAATTTATATCATGTCTCAGTTGCATATTTGATTAATAGTTTTTTTGTCAGTTTTAATTTGATGTTTAACCCTGTTCCAGATCTGTTGATATGTCAAATGAGTAGGATGAATTTTGCTGGATTTCCATAGGGCCCTAATTTTATCTCTTTGAGGAGAGATCTAATTTCTTTTGTCAGTCAAGGGGTAAAGTGAGTCTTAACTTGAACTGTTCTGGGAGTTGCCAATATGTTCAGAATGGTGAGAAAGGCTTGGTTGAAGTAATTGATGGAGTCATCTAGGGGCACTATTTTGAGATGAGCTCAGCTGTACTTCTCTCAGTTCTTGGGGGTTGAAATTTGTCTTGTTCCTAATTTGGCAAAAAAAAATAATTGTTTTCTAGGGTTAAGGTTTTGCCTGAGTAGGTAGGTGGGTATATGGCCACTTAGACTATCAGGTAGACATACAGGTCTTTGACAGTGGGAGGATTTGTTGGTCAGTGTCCAGTCAAGAATAGATAGTTTCTGTCTGTGTTTGCCTATTCTTGTTGGGGTATGGATAATCTGTGAGAATCAAAACAGATTGATGTGGTTATTGAGAGTTTGAGTTACATGATAGCCAATCTGTGTTTAGGTCACCTGTGATGATGGTTTCTTGGGTGAAATTATTAGAGATAATTTGGAGGATGTTCTCAATTATTGTAATATATTTCCAGGTGGGGTGTAGATAGTTACTATGATTATATGTTTGTTAGTGTTAATTTGTAATCTGGTAATTAGTATGTTGGTGTTATTGGATGTTGAAATACTGGCATTTACTTGGTGGAGAATGAGTTTATTCTTAAATAATATCGCTATTCCTCCTCCTTTTTTTATTTTGCCTATCAGATCTTAAAATGTTATATCCTGAGGGATAATTTCATTATTGTGAATGTGTGATTTCAGCCAAGTGTCTGTTAAAATAGCAATATCTGGGGATTAGTGGAAGAGTGTAGTGTGAAGTTCAGGAATCTTATTCAAACTACTTTGTAGTTTTAAGTTTAGAAGTAACAGCTCTGCTTCTTTATGAGGGAGCTCTCGAAAACTGTGTGTAGCAGGGGGTTGGGTAGGGAGGGGTGGACCTGGGTTAGAATGAAGGTCATAATTTATAGTGAGATTTTTGGCTATATGAATTATAAAGTGAAGGTATTTGAAAAAGAATTTGTGATATTTAAGTACGTAATGTTTTGTTGTTCTTGTGTGGAAGGAGGTTGGTGTCTTGGTAAGTCTAGATAGTTACTTTTAAAGATGGCAGGAGATATTTTAGAGAAAGGTGTGAGTTTCCGGAGGTGGGTGGAGCTAATTTTGTGGAATATATGGTTAGTTTTTATTGGAAGGTGGTAGGATGTATGGTGTGCAGTTATGGAGAGGAATATGAATTTTAAGTAGAGTGGGGATAGCATATTGATGGGTGGGCTAAGTTGTAGTTCTGGTGTTCTGTATAGTAGTTGGGTGGAATTTGGAGTGTAGGGGGTTCATTTGAATGGGAAATTTATTGAGGGAACAGTGATTGGCTTGGTGGGAGGTATTTGGACAGAGTGGGTTTCTTATGGCTAATTTGATATGAATGCTTTTGATTGGTTTCTTTGGTGAGGTAGGTGTGATTTTGTTAGATATAAATGTAACTGAGCTGGGAGTTGTTGGGAATGGGGGTAGGGTAGGTGAGTGGAGTGAGCCCATAGTGAAGGCAAATGGAACTGGCAAGTCCATCCTCAGTCGATGTAAATAAAAAGTTATCAGCTACCCTTAGATTTTGGGATAAATCCAGGTAATTGTATCTTTTGTCTGTATGCTTTACCTTGATATGGAGATGAAATATACCAATTATTGTGTACTATACTGACCGGCTGAACATAGGAATAAGTAAGTATCCATGGGGGGGGGGGTCAGGAATATGCTGCGACCAGAATGTTAAATGAAGCAAAATCCATTTATAAAGTGAAAATTAAAGTAGGCTATGAAAAGACTACTATACAAAGAAGAATATATATAACCAGTAACAGTGGTCTAGGTCACAACAAGGGGATAGGACAATATTAAGAGGGAGAGAAAGCATGTGGCTGATGACCCACGCACTCAGCTCTAAAATTTACAATAGAGTTTGGAAACAGTATTATTGTGATTTGAACTGCAACATCAGTTGTTCTTTTCAAAACGCAGGACAGCCACAGTGGTGAGAGCAGGGATGAGAGACACAGCTTCAGAAAGTAGAATGGTAACTCAGAATAAGTTGTTCTTTTCAAAATGCAAGAAAGCCGGAGTGGTGACATCAGGGATGGGAGGCACAGCTTCAGGAAGTAGAGTGGAAGCTTGGAATAATGTTGCGCTTCCCAAAAAACAATATGTTTGGGTTTGAGACATGAATGTCAAGAAATTCATCTCAACAGCAGAGTGAAGTAATCTTGACAGTCATGTTGAAAACACATAAAGGATTATGACTTGGTCTACAGTCATAACCAATTTATTATGGACTATAGACATGGTTACCAAAAAATTCACCTTGATAGCAAATAATGAGACGTATCTTGGAATCCATGCTGAGAGCACATAACGGGGGGTTATGACTGGAGACTTAATCATAATTACTTGTAAACAACCCAAAAGCAACGTATCAGCTAGAAATCCAGGAGCTAACCACCATATGATGAGCCAGCAAAATTTATTTGAAAAACGATCACAGAAAAAAGTAAATGGTTAGCGCTTTCATATAAGTGAATGTTATACTTCATCAGACATTCATTTGCAATTCTCCACACCTTAAAAACCATCTCAAATGTGGTCATTTCCCCTCATTAATTAATTAACAAAATATATGACTTACATTTAAAGACAACAGCAACAACAATGCTCTAGTATTGCTAAATAATCCTTTACAAATAGAATATATATCAAACTATATAAAAAAAAAAAAAAAAATATATATATATATATATATATATATATATATATAAAATTATCTATTAAAACGACTATTTGCATCCATCTAATATTACAAAACAATAGTTAAAAGTTTACTAATATAATAAATATATGGTTCAATATAATCAATATAAATGTATATGAATGAATAAATACTGCCAAATCCTATATCTATACACCCAATAAGCCTACGTATTTAGATATTTCCACTAATTTTATTTCTTTTAAGCGCCTTCAACTTAAGAATAGGGGCGATAGAGCTACGTTCGTTAATTCCTGGCCAACTGTCTGCTTGCAGTCTTACTTGCCATTCCAACTCTTTTAACTCAAAAAGCAAGCCCCGTGGTTTCTTATCATCAATATCTACATGATTTATAATGGTATAAGTGAACTGGTGTCCAGGATGACTAATGCAATGTTTGGCTAAAGCGTTATTTAAGTTAGATTCCCTAATTGCATATTCATGCTCATATATTCATTGAGAAAATTTCCTTTCTGTTTTCCCTATGTAGTAGGCTGAGCATTATTTACATGTACCTAAATACACCACAACTTTAGATTCACAGTTGTATTTTCCTTTTATAACACATTTTCTCCCTCTGATAGTGAACACAATATTGTTTTCTACTTTGTGACACCATTTACAAAATCCACATTTTTTCATGCCATGCATATATTTATATGCTTCATTGCATTCTAAAAGATCCTATAGATTTTTACCCCTCCTATTAACTATAAGTGGTTTTTCACCAACTAAATTCCTGAAATCTTCCTCTTCACTTAAAACTGTCAATTTTTTTCTCAAAAATCCATCTTAATAGGCTGAAATCTTCACTGTATGTTATAATTAATGCTTCTGAAAACTTATTTTTGTTATCATCTGTTGTATTGCCTGCTTTTTTATGAAAAATTATTAATGTCTGAAATTCTATTTTCCACTTCATGTCCTTCTATTTGATTAATATGGTAAATGTTATCTAAAATGGGTTTAAAATAGTCCCTCTCTCTTTTCATTCTTACTTCTTCTATGTCATCTAAGAAGGTACTGGGGTATCTTCTAGAACAAAACATACTTCGTAGATTGGTACATCCATCTAAAAAATCTTGCTGTTTGGTAATCATTCGTGCAGCTCTAACTACTTGCCCTTTTACAACTGATTTTTTCTGATGTTGAGGGTGTGAGCTGCTATAATGCAATAAGCTACTTGAATACGTCTCCTTTCTGTGTATCTGAGCTACATACCTTTCTTCTACATGTTCCTTACTTAACTTGATGTCCAAGTACTCCATGCATTCACTACTAGCCTTCCACATAAACCTTAAAAAATGCTGTTGTATCGTTTATATATGACAAAAATTCCTCTAACATCTCATTGGTGCTTCTCCATATAATACTGATGTCATCCTGGAACCTATGATAAGATTTAATATGTTCATAAAATCTACTTTTGAATACATATTTCCTTTCCCAATATGCCACGATAATGTTGGCATACCCCCCCCCCCCCGCATGGTGACCCCATCGCAATACCTCTTCTTTGTAAATAATAAATGCCATTGGATGTGATGTAATTATGGTTCAACACTATCTCTAATAGCTCAATTAATAAATTAATTTTATCCTGATGCATGTGATACTTCAATAGCATTTCACTGGTCCATTCTACCCCCCTTATCTTGTGGAATGACAGTATATAAATCACATACATCAATAGTAACCAATATGTCATTACAATTGTATTCTATGTCATTGATATGGTGCAAAAAGGACCAGGAATTTTTACAAATTTGTTTCTCATTCTTAAGGATATGCTTAAATTCAAAATCTATATACTTAGCAATAACTGAGGTAATCGAGTCCCTCCCATCAACTAGGGGGTGCATTGGGGGGTTCTCCAGGTGAAACTGGTGTGTGAGTGTCTGCATGAACACAGCCAATCTCTGTGCTGGCTTTATATCTTGGTATGTCAGTCAAGTGGGAGCTGTGGATGGTAGAGGCGGTGGTTCATCATTGTCATCCCCAACCATGGGAACTGACTCTGCCAGAAGTTTCACTGGCACATCCATGCCCATGGTCAGAAGCATTGCTGTTACCTAAACGTGACTGATATCTTCTGGATGAGCTACCTTCACGGGTATGCCCAGTACCATGACCCCATGAACTGCCATGTCTGGGTGTGGTCAGCAGACTTACTGTCAGTGCAGTGGAAGTACTGCCACTATAGGAGCATGATCAGGCATGGCCACATTGGCTGACAGCAGATAATGTCACTGACCTACACCTACAAGGATACCATTACCCTCCCAGCAGACTTTCCATCACAGACGACCCACATTCCATGACAGACACCCCTCATTCCAATGTGTCATTCAGTCGATCCATTAAATCGGAAACACAGTGGAGGGAATCACACGTCAGCCTGTGCCACATCTACAACCTCCAGCATTTGTCTGGAGTACCTATAGAAATGTGTCTGTGCCTCCATGATGGCTCTAAACAAACATTGAATGGCACAGGAAAAGACATCTTCACCAGGTGGAGGAGGGATGGTAGGCCTCCTCTGAGCATCCCTATTAACCCAACCCCTCCTGCATGGCACTTTGCCCACACTTTAACTATGGCCAAATTCAACAGGCACTAAAGCCACAGTGACCACACTTCCTTGATCAATGGCCTCACCCTCCACCTGTCCAATATCTGTGGGGTCACTGGAATGGATAGGTGTAGGCCTACTGGCTGTGTCCAGTGGAGTTGCAGTGGGGTGGCAATATGTCAGCCTCAGTGTTAGATTCAACCTCTGCACCCCCTGACTGTCTTCAGTTTGGGCACCATCATCACCAGAGTCTGCTGATACACTGACATCAGGAGGCAGAGAGCCCACACTTTCACTGTAATGACCACCTGTGGTAAAAAGCAACTAACACTGGAAAAAATTAATACCTACACTACTTTAGTCTGATATATGCTAGCAAACTAACAGTGGTAACTAACAGTGGTACCACTATTATGGACCACTATTATGGACAGTACAATACATATAACGGAAAATATAATGGAAAATATGAAGGTCTCTCCGAACACCATTATATTGGGCGACTTCAACTACCCAAACATAGATTGGGAGCATTACTCTAGCTCCAACACCCTTGCCCAAAGGTTCCTAGAATTCATAAACTCAAATGCTATGGAACAACTTGTTACCACTCCCACAAGAGGGGAAAACATACTGGACCTGATCATCACCAACATGGGGACTCTATGCTCCAGACCAGAAGTGTATCCCTCACTGGTAAGATCAGACCATAAACTGATCTCACTGGATATTCACATCCTGACCCCACCCCTGCCCAGAAAACCACAGTGAAAAACTTCTCTAAAGCAAATTTCACACTCCTCAAAACCGAGGTGGAATCCTTCAAAGCCCCAGGCCTGTGGAAAATCTGCCCAGACCACAGAATCCTTTATAAATGCATTCTATGAACACCTTCAGGACTGCATGGATCATGCAATCCCAAATAAAACCAAGACCCAATCCTCCAAAGGCAGGCGACCTGTCTGGTGGACCCCAGCCATAAACAAACAAAACAATAGAAGAAGGAAGCTACTACATGATAGAGCAAAATCCCAAAAGGGAAGGCATCTCTGATCAGTATTAGCAAAAACTAAGGGCACTCATAAAATCGTCAAAGGCCAGCTTCGAGAGAAAAATTGCACAGGACACTAAGGATAATCACAAGGCTTTCTTTAGTTATGTTAGGAACCTGGGTGGGAATTCCCAGATATGCTCAGAATTAGTCCAAAATGACAAAAATACACTGATCCCACAGACATTGCCAACATCCTAGCTGACAGGTTCAGCGCAAACTCCCCCTCCCACCAAAGGGCAAATATCTATCCCAGCAGAGTGCTACCCCTGACATCTCAGATGCTCAGGTGGGAGCCGCCCTCTGGAAAGCAAAAACACAGCATCAATGGGACCAGACGGTGTCCCAGGCTGCGTCCTACATGAACTCCAAGAAGAGCTAAACCCAAACATAAAACTACTGTTCAATCTCAGCCTTACTACAGGATATGTACCCAAAGAGTGGCGTGCAGCAACAGTGGTCCCTCTCCACAAAGGTGGTGCCTCAACGGACCCTGGAAACTATCGCCCATAAGCCTGACTTGCTTGGTTTGCAAAGCTATGGAAAGGATCATCATGGACCTCATAAATAAAGATATTGGGGACCTACAGACACTGGATCCTACCCAGTTTGGCTTTGTTAAGGGCAGATCCTGCCTCTTAAACCTGGTTGACTTCTTTGAAACAGTCACCAAGGCCATTGACGAAGGGAAGGTGGTCCACACAGCCTATCTGGACCTCGCAAAAGCTTCGATACAATACCCCACTCGGGCATTATAGATAAGCTCACCAGCTTAAATATAAACCCCTATGTCACTAGATGGGTTGCAAACTGGCTCAAGGACAGAACCCACATGGTTAGAATTGCTGGAGCCATGTCAGACTCCAAACCAGTTACAAGTGGCATCCCACAAGGCTCAGTCCTGGGACCTCTCTTGTTTGGTATATATTTCTCGGAGGTACAGGCCAACATGGAAGGACTGTGGCTGACCAAGTTCGCAGATGACTGCAAACTGGGCGCCATAATTGACTCTCCAGCCAACACAAGCATCCTCCAAAAGGGCCTCGTAGAAACAGACAACTGGTGCCAGAGCCATGGCCTCAAGCTAAATGCCAAAAGTGTATAGTCATCCCTTTGGCAAAACAAAGTGCCCACAAATTACCACATAGGTGGTAATCCATTAAGTACAGAAGAAGTAATTAGGGACCTGGGGACCCAAGTTGATAGCAATCTCTCATTTGACAACCATGTGGCCAAAGTGGTTAGAAAAACATTTTATATAGCCCACCTAATCATGAAGGGATTCACATCTAGATTAGGGGAGGTCATCGTGCCTCTTTACTCATCCCTCATCAGGCCCATAATTGAGTACAATGCCCTTTTGGGATGTACCTTACCAAACACCTGCAGCAACTGGAAAGACCCCAAAAGTACCTCACCAAGAGGATCAAAGGGCTCAAACAGATGCCATATGCTGCCCGGTTAAAGAAACTCCAGCTCTACTCAGTGGCATACCGCCTGCTCAGAGGTGACCTGTGCCTGACGTATAAGGCCATGTCCAACCCGGAATTAAGGGACATGCTGCACCTCAAAAATTCCAAATCCCATCGAGCTACACGCTCAAGAGACTTGAACCTCAGCACTGAAATAAATAGGACATGCTGGAGGGACAGATTCATAACCCAGAGGCTCCCTTCACTCTGGAATAAAATCCCAGTCCAGGTTAGGCAGAGTCCCTCATTGACTCTTTTCAAGAGGAATCTTGATGAGTGGATGGGAGATCATAGGTTTACCCCGGGTATCACTTCTGTGTCCCTGTTAGACAGAGGCACAGTATACTAACCTCGAAAAAGGGCATAGCAAAATTAATTTAAAATGGGTGGCGAAAGCCAAACATACTCTGGCTAGGCTTATAAATGCCCTAGGGCAGATAGCCCAGTATGAACCTATGAACCTATGAACCTATAACAGTCCAGACATCAACAGCACACAATAAAATATTTATTTAAATTTCTCAGCTGTACTGATACAAAAATGTGTGGCTTACCTTCTGCACATGAAATTTTCCTCTGCAAACCAAATGAGCCTGGAAGAAGTTAATCAAGAGGTAAGGGTAACATCATCACAATTAAAAGTAACACAGGAGTAATACTTTTACTCCTTTATATGCCCATGAACCATTCTTTCAACAAGAATGTGGCTGTCATCTCCAGCCTAAGATAATAACTGCAGCAATCCTCAACCTCCCACCCAAAAACAATACATGTGACACAGAAGTAACTTATTGATTTCAATTGTTTACTATATAAACAGTATTCAACTGTCGAGATACCAAATCCTACCTGGAAGTTATTCCTGGGATGTGCTTGCTGACTCTGAAACTGTTTCTTCAACATCCAGGACATGCTGTACTGCACTCTCCTGTGAGCTGACTGAATCTTTGTTATTGGCCAGGAATTCTTCATTGGGTGTTAGTGATGGTTCCCTAGCAAGCTGCCAGCTGTTCTCCTCCTGCAGATGTGATTATGCCACTGGCCATGTGGCACACCTGCTAATTTGTCCTACCATGGCCACCCACGCCATTGACATCATCAACTATTTGGTGCCAAATTTGCATCCTACATGCCATATCTCCATGTCCCCTTTCCAGTAGAACACCATGTTGCCTAAAGGCATCCACTATCACCTGGTTCTCAGCATTGGTGAAGAGGGTCTCCAAGGACTGACACTTGGGTGGCATACTCCTAGGTATCCTAAAAGACAGCAGAAGAATAATACACATAAGTATCAAATAACTACAATATAATTTTTTCCAGATAAAACAGAAAAGGTAGCCACTCAGTACTACCCCATGTAGAAACATACAGAAGTCTACAGATATGAAACATGAAGAACAGGTAGGATGCAAAACAAGGAGAGTAATGAGAGCAACATATCCTTGTTTGTGCCATAACAGTAACTCACCTTTGCACCCCTCCACAAGCGAACAGTCTATCCTTGTTTGTGCCATAACAGTAAATCACCTTTGCTCCCCCACCAAAAGAACAGCCTATCCTTGTTTGTGCTATAACTTTAACTTACCTTTGCTCCCCCCAAAAGAACAGGCAAATGACACATTTTGCTAACAAACCATCTTTGAAATGCTAAAACTGCTATTAGAGGAAATGTCCCAGAGACATTTGTACATATTTATCATACATCATTCGATTTTCATGTACTGGCAATCATATGTACCTCTGAAATGGCTTGACAAACATGCCCATGTCATCAGCACACTTCTAACTAATTCATACAGATAAAAGTGTAAAAGTCTTTGCTTCAGATTTGTCACATATACATTCCAACATATGCGGTATGTAGCTGACAAAATGGAAGCATACCTTCTAAAGTTCAGTACTTCTCTGTACAGATATATCCTGAAGAAATAGTGCATGTGCAGTCTTTCCAACACAAACAAGTCTCCTCACCTTCAGTTTGCCTAGCTACACTGTTGCCTTTTCATATGGTGTAGATTCAAGGCTGTTAGCATGGTGAATATGCAAATGAGTTATGAACTTATTAGAAATGCGGAATCCCACATACTTGGATCTGTGCAGGAGATGTAAACATAGTGCTGGAACTCCCTTAGTGTTTGCTTTTAATTGATTACAATTGTGAATGATTACTGGTTGGGAGAAGGAAAACACAACGGCACTGCAGGCTTCCTTACTTCCAGTGGGTGTGTCAGATTAGATCTACAAAGTGTTAGATGTAAGGTTGGAAATGTAAGTAAGCAGCAAACAATTCACAGGTTGTGTTACTTAACATCCAATCTGTTCTTTATTTGTTGGCAACTGTATATGATATTATTTCTACTTAATACCCTCACACATTTTAAGACCAATTTTATTTTTTGTTTATTTAACATTTGCTAACAAGAAAGTCTAACTTGGAACCAAGTCAATTTTCAATGGAGGCCTGGAGAGAAACACTCCAGACGCATGTCTTTATAACATAAGAGGAAACTGGAGCACCCAGAGGAAACCCACATGAATGCAGGGAGGACATGCAGACTCTGTGCAGAAGGCACTCCAGTCAAGAATCAAACTAGAGAACCTCTTGTTGTGAGACGACAATGCTACCACTGCACCACTGTCAGTGATATAAAATGACTTATCACTGCATGTCTCAGATTACTGGTCAGATAACTGAAGAATGACCAAAAAGCACAAAAATGTAAGACAGAGCTGCATATTTGCAAACAATAATCATAGCAGGCTGTGTGATCAGTAGGTGCACTACATCCAAAATAATAAATGTACAAAAAACAGTTGTATGGTTTGATATCACTATATATGCTCTTTCAGTTAGTTGTGTGCAGATTGAGCTCAATTATTTGCTGCAAAGCTGTGTGGCAAAGAGGGATAAAGCACCCATCCTGTGTTCTGAAGGTGTATTGGAGTGAAAGTTAAAATACAGATATATGTAGAAATATTTCATGGGCACTAACATTTTCTAGTATGTATGTCAACAATTGCTTTTCCTCATTTCAACCACTTCTCCCTCTTTTTTCCTTTTCTTCTTTTTCTTGGGGGGGGGCAGTGTTTGCGTGATGCACATCTTAGTGAAAAGAAAGGTAAACCTAAATAATGAATATTAGGTTTGTCTGTGCTTATCGCATTTACAGATGGCATGACGGTGCACAAACTGGACAGCTGGACCACCCAGGAAGCAGACAGGACCCAGACAGCCAAAAATAGAAACTGGATGCATTCAATTAATACTATTGGGCATTGTGCAAACCCCCTAAGGGATGTTACATGGTGGTTAACAGCAAGACCTTAAGAATGATTAGTAAAATAGGGAATGCCATATAACCAGTCCTGTGGCAGCAGGTGTAAGTGTAGGACTGCAATACAGATAGTCCGGGGTTTTGCTGTTGTTCCACTGCCCATTATAGTCATACTCATTTATAGCACTTGATGCAGTTGAACTGATAATTATATGTATGATGGCTGAAACACTAGTACTGTATCACGTATTTATTTATGTATTATCAGATTTATTATCAGATGTATGGATGTTTGCATATTGTGTACTATATTCCTGTAGGTATAATTATGCTATCTGGAAACCTAAAAGGTAGGACTCAGATGTGTGCTGAACTAATTGTGGATGGTATCAGACACACTGACCCTGCTGAAATTGCAAATCTGCTAGCAGACATGTTTGGTGAAAATTTTACCCCCCCCATCTCCCCCAATTGTACTATAAACCATATAATCTTCACCTCCTCCCTGCATCTCCAAAGAGCAAGTCATTAATGCTCACTCTAAGGCTAAGAACACAACCTCCACAGGACCAGGCTGAGTTCTAAATGTTCTAAAACAAGACCTAGCTACTCCATTACCTACCTCTATTCAACCACAGCCTCAGTATTGGCTTTGTCTCCAGTGAATGGAAAACAGTGACTGTTATCTCTCTCCACAAGGGCAACTCTGCAACAGACCATGGTAACTGTAGACCCATAAATTTAACCAGCCTCATCTGTAAGGCAATGGAACAAATCATCATGGACCTCATAAATAAAGATATAGTTGACCTTCAAACCCTGAATCCAACCCAGTCTGGTTTTGTCAAGGACAGATCATCCCACACCTGTGTAACTATCAACTACAGAGAGTCCTTGTAAGACTTAGAAAGTTGAATATAGGCAAGACTGATATGCATAATGGTGTTCTGTTCTTTTCAGTTTCTTCCACAGCTGTCAGTGATCAGGAGTGCAATGTCTGAACCCACTGGGCTAGATGGGCAAGGATGAGGGAAGCACATGATATGTATGCAGCAGAAAATGTGTGTTATTGTAGCATTAAAAGTTAAATATTGCTTTGTTGGTATTTTATACAGTGTATCAAACTGAGCATGCATGTCCCAAATGTAAATGTAAGTATGCATACATTAGTCTGTAGCACAAACTAAGAGCAAAATATTAGACTTTAGTCAAAGGTTGAGAGTTCAAACGTCACACTTCCCAACTATACAATAATGTTATTTCTTCAATAATATTTACATTGCATTAAACTCTCTATACTAGTGGCTGAAATGCCCTTCTGTAAACTGTAATCTGTATGATTGGACCATGCATATGTGCAATATATGTATATTTCAAGGATTACTTGCTGCAATTTGTAGTATAGTGTGCATTTGTTAGGATGTGGTAGTCTTAAATGTAAAAGTTAAGATAATAATTGTATTGATCTATTGTATGCCACATATGAAGGTACTAATCTTATCTCTTTTTTGTCTTATCCCCTTATCTATCTTTTTATTTTATTTTTATTTTATTTCATATTACTTATAGAAATATTTTTGCTTTTTTTTATTTTATTTTCATTTATGAATATTTTTATTTATTCTATTTAATGTTATTTTATGTTATTGTAAAAATAATTTTTATTTTATTGTATTTTATTGTTATATTTTTTAATTTTATTATGTGTTATCAAAATGTGTCCATGTCATCCATGTGCCACATCACTAAAGGCTCCACAGCACAGTAGGGTAGGCCAGCCCCACAGGATCCTCATGCTCCCCCACTCTCTCCAGCACTAATGCCCAGCAAATCTGGGAACCCACCTGGCAGCACTGCCTCTGTTGCCCCTGCACTATCTGCACCCTCAGGTAGTCCTGCCCCAGAGTCTGGTCCAGTGGTTCCCTGCAGTAGCAGTGGCAGAAGTGGTAATTTTATCATCAACACTGAGTTGCCAGGGATGGTGTATAGGGTTATGCACTGCACTGTTGGTGCATGCTTACACTGGCAGGAGAGGCTGCTCTCCCTCAGTTTGTGTAGTAATAGAAGGAGAAGAAGGGGACATCAAGCACTCCAGCTCCTGGTGGAGAGAGGTGGCAGTGATGATAGTCCAGTGGGTGAGGTTGTGATTCTCATTGTCACCCAGCTTGATGACCATGGACTCTGGATGTCCCCACCCTCATTCCAATCATGGTGTCCCTCAAACTTTTGTGACCATCACTGTCCCTGTCTCTTGTTTGTCTTCTCTGTCTGCAATTACTTCCTCACTTACACAGCTTACCTGAGCCATTCAAATCTACATCCCTTCCCCAACATTCGTCTCTCTTGCAAATGGAAAAAAAGGGCACATGTCCCACACAAAAAAATAATCATCCCATACACAGCTCTCCTTTTTGCACACATGTCTTCTTCACACATTTGATTCAGTCCAATTGGCTATGCAACATGATTGTGTTGTGGTCTCCCCTCTCTCTGGAGGTGACAATCCAAATTAAGTTAATATTTTGCACATATGTTCAGTTTACACTGTTAATGAAATGGATCGCTATGGTTCTTTTTTTACATCCCTCCGGCACATTCCTGTCCTGCTTTCCCTTTGCTTTTCCTCCTGCTTGCTCCCCATTTCACCACTTTTCTATCTACCTATAATCTGGTAAAAATTAGAATTACACATACTACACATAAGTTGTTGGAGAAGCAATGGATCCCTTCATTTTTTGAGCTCCATTTTTGTGCGGAGGTGCACATCATGCATAAATGGTGAGTAACACGCACCAATGGTGAGCAGCAACAAACAGGTGAGGTTACCCCCAATGCAGTGCTACTTAACACTGCTATGCTATGCCAACACACTGCAACACATCTCAAATAAACAATTAATGTCATTCCATTATCACTGTGTAATGAAAAGTATTTCAAGTGTTAGATATACCTGTATTCAAGCCCAGCACCATCTGGCCCCAAAAAGGAATGTATCAATGCATTAACATATGCTGTCACAAAGTCAGTTAAGCAACAGGTGTATTTCATAGACTCAGTATTAACTGTCAGAGGGCGGCTGTGGTGGTGCAGCATTTAGCATTGCTACCTCACAGCAAGAGGCTCTCTGGTTCGAGCCTCGGCTGGGCTGCCTTCTGTGCAGAGTCTGCATGCCTTCTCTGTGGTCGTGTGGGTTTACTCTTGGTGCTCTGGTTTCCTCCTACATCCCAAAGACATGCTGTATGTGGATTGGATGCTCTAAATTGGCCCTACACGTGAGTGTGTGCATGTGTGTGTGCCTTCTGTGGAAGGTTGGGCTCCGGGCTGGCAACTCGACACCATAAAACTCCACTGCCATGATTAGACAGGTGATCTGCTGTGGCAACCTCTAACTGGGAAAAGCTGAAAGAAGAAAAAGTATTAACTGTCAGACTTTAGCAATGCTGTTTGCATTTCTGCACTGCTTAGCTATGTGAAAACATGTGTATCTCGCAAGCGCATGCACTTTGCTAACCATTGCACAAACCCACTGCTTGCAGCATTATGGAACTGTACATATTATGCTGTATTACTGCTGTTTACTGTCCATTTCCTGTGTATGACATGAAATTACATTTGGAAACATTACACACTCTGGGCCCTATCTAACAATATGTCACATGTTTACATCACATCCATGTGTTGCCACTCCCCCAAGCATTGCAACCCTGGTGTCTCAGTACTTTTTCTACACCTATATCAATCACACTACAAAATATAATATCAAATGTTGTGTGCTAAGCAATGCACATCAATCTGGTAACATGCAGATCTACAACTATTGACTCATACACCTAAAAAGCCTTATCTGCAAGATTATGGAAGGAATCAGCATGGACCATATCCACAGGGACATAAGTGACCTTCAACACACTTGACATGGCCCATTTTGTATTTGTCAGGGGTAGACCTTGCTTATTGAACCTTGTGGAGTTCCTGGATACTGATCCCAAAGACCTTGATGAGGGATAACACAGCATACTGCCTATGTTGAGTTATCAAGGTCTTTCACACTATCCCCATTTATGTCTCATAGAGAAGATCTTCCATGTGGAAATTAAGCCATACAGTAGTAGAGAGATAGGTTACTGGCTCAACAACAGAACACACACTCTCAAAATTGGGGAATGCACCTCCACCATTAGCCACTTACCATTAGAACACCACAATGATCTGTGCCGGGCCCTCAACTGTTTGCAAACTACTTCCCTGAAGCATGGGCAATGGCGGATGAACTGTGGTTTGCCAAGACTGCAGATGACTGGTAACTGGATGAACTAATATAGAGTCCCTCAGTGATGGTAATGTATTATAGAAGGGGCTGACACACACAACGATTGGTGCCAAACTCACGGACTGCAACTTAAAGTATACAATGCCTCATTGTCCCTTTGGCAATGAAGTACCCATGCCAATTATGATATACATAGCACCCTTCTAATTTCAAACACAGTGTTGTGAGATTTGGGAACACGTGTTGATAGCAATCTACACTTTCCTCACTATGTGTCCATAATGGTGACACACTTTCTGCATTGCACACATCATATATATGGACATCACATCTAAGAACAGGGTGATCATATATCTGCTGTACTCTACCTTTATCAGACCAGTAACTGAGTACAATGCTCCCATCGCTCTGTACTTTACCAGATACCTGCAGCAATTGGAAAAAACACAGGTTTGTGCCTGGGTAACTCCAGGGCCTCAAAACATTACATACATGGAAAGACTGAATATCTGTTAATGTACTCAGTATCATGCAGGCTGCTAAGAGATGATGCCTAGTCTACATAGCAGTCTCAGACCCTGCCCATCTGGAAATGATGGACAACTGCAAATCAAATGGGACAAGAATAATTTAACCAGGGTTCTAAATTTAGTCTGTGACATAAACAGAGCATGCTGGGGAGACAGATATATCCCACAATGCTTCACATTCCTCTGTAATAGGATCCCACTGCATGTGAAGCAATACTCCTCAATTACTCTGTTCAAGTGCAACCTTGACTTCTGGTTGGGTGATTAATAAGTTACCTCTGGGGTGGCACCTATGTCCCTCATAGACAGGACCGATTGGTACTGCTCACAATATTGCTCTGATAAAAATGACCATAAAATTATGTTCAGTAAGGGTACTTGTGCTTTTACACAGCAAGGCTTCTAAACACCCTATGGCAATTAGGCTAGTAGCCTCCTATTAACCTATGAGCCCATGCAGATTTGTGTAGTGACCTTTTGTAAAGTACTGAGTTCTGTAGTCTGTGTACTTAGATAGGTAGAAGTTCAGTTCTCAATGCAGGCAAGTATCTGTGTTTTTGTGTGTGTGTGTGTGTGTGTGTGTGTGTGTGTGTGTGTGTGTGTGTGTGTGTGTGTGTGTGTGTGAGAGAGAGAGAGAGAAAGAGAGAGAACTCATGCTGGACATTACTGAAAGATTTTCACCAGCACATGGGACACTGTTATCTTCTCCTCAACAGACACTGCTGATGTCATCAGCTAAAAAAATGTTGTTTGACACACTCCAAATCAGAATTGTGCCATGTTGCTTGCATAAAATATTGAGTTCTATAGTCTGTGTACTTAGGTACTGGCTCTATTCTTACTGCAGTCAAGTGTGTATGTGTGAGCTCTTGCTTGAAAATCCAGAAAGCATTTTACACCAGCATGTTGGACACTGTTATCTTCTTCTCAACAGACACTGCTGATGTCATCAGATATAAAATGTTGTCTGACACACTCCAATTCAGAATTGTGCCATGGTGCTTGCGTAAAGTACTGAGTTCTGTAGTTGGTGTACTTAGATAGTTAGGGGTTCTTTCTCACTGCAATTAAATGTGTATGTGTGAGCTCTTGTTTGACATTACAGGGAGCCTTTTACACTAACATATGGGATACTCTTATTACCATATTATCCTCAGCAGACACTGCTCATATCATCGTCAGCAACATCTGAATTTTGGATATGCAGTAGTCCCACTAGGGCAGGGTCAGACACTGGCCTGGAGGCCAAGCAGAAATCACCTCATCTTATACAAGACATTACATTGGCATGGCTTTAACTCTTCACATACATCATGTCATGGTTTGTAGGCCCTGTGTTATCTTGCTGAGAAAGCCTTGTGGTCTTTCCAGCTGTTGCATGTGCCTGGTGAGGTACACTCAAAAGAGGGCATTATACTCTATTACTGTACTGATGTGGTTTATACAGTCCTGTCTTATAATCCTAATAGCTGCATCAGATGGCATGATGTATGATGTGCACAACATATACTTTCAATACCAGTGTAGACACTCGGTGGTCCAAGGTCAGACTGCTGTCTACATGTGTTTTCAGTGCTGGCATTACTGGGTGTCAGCATAGCAGGATTGCTGTCAATGCTGTGATTGACATTGAATTCCACTTTTCAGATTGTGCATTAGCCAACTAGCCCACTCTCCGGGACAACATAAAAAAGACATATTTCTGCATTTAGTTGTAGATCTTGTGTCTTTGTCCCCATTTATTTATCTGTGTTAGCTCCTCCTGTACTATGTTATCATCATTGGTGGATTGCACCCAATATGTAAGCATCAGCAAACTTGTTAAGGAATGACCATATACATTAGCCTGAACTGTCAAGAAATAGATTTCAAACAGTGAAGGATCAAGTACAGATCCCTGGTCTTTGCCAGTGGTGACAGCTCTACTGCTACAGGTTAATTCACCAACTTTCACAGTATGTGTTCTGTCGGTAAACAACTGGTTATCCATCTGCTGATGTAAGAGTTAATCCCCAGCTGGAAGGGTCTCTCAGTGATACCTGTGTGGGGGATTGTACCAAAGCCCTAGAATAGATCTACACGATAGGCAGTATGCGCTGTCTTACCTGCATCCAGGCCTATCACATGGACACAATGGCCTGTGACAACATCACAGATTGCCTATAACATGACTCAGCACATACACCTTCCTGATACAATGGAATACACACTTCAACACACCCTCCACACTGGCTATATTCCCATACAAGGATTCACATCAACATGAATCCAGCGGAGAAGAGGGGGCAGCACCTAATGCATGCATGTATACAGAAATCCTGACTTCCCTCGACTGTGAGGTGGACCAACATGTGATCATAGACCTTTTCTACATGTACATTAGTCATATTCTGGCTGTGTGCAACAGACCTTTATGAGTTGTTAATGTTACATCATGTCTGCTACATCTGATAGATGTCCTTAAAGAGGTCATCAAAGGCATGCATGATGGCAACAGTATCATCTTGTGGAACTTGACCAAGTTAAGGCATTTGATACAAATCCACACTAAGGTATTCACTCAACACTGTCATATGTGGCCATAAACAATTATATCACCAAATGGGTAGACCAGTATATCACATGCGTCACATCTCACTATGTTGAAATATGTGACATGACCTATATCTTAGGTCCAGTGATCAGGTCCGTACATCAGGGCTGTCTGCTAAGTCCTTTCCTGTCCATTATTTAAGTGATGGACATCACAGATGACATACACATGCTGTGTCTACACAGCTGCCTGAAGGACTACAGAATGTGGGAAATCATTGACTCGAACTGTTATATTAGTATAATACAGACAGTAACAACACATAATAAGCACTGCTCCCAGAGGCATGACAACACCTGCACTGACAAGACACATGGAGGATTTGTTAATTCAGAAAATGAACACATCACCCAAGTATAATGTGGACATCACACCCTATAATTAGACCAATAGGTATGGAACCCATGTGTTGGGGTAGATGGTAAGTGGGACATCTACCAGCCTGTGGTTGCAGTGCTGACTACTTCCTCAAAAGTAACAAAAGCACTGTGTATGTAAAGTACATCCACATCAGCGGTCATAATACTTTCATGGTTCCCAGCCTCCATCACACCAGTAACCGTATACAATGCACCCTTCTTCATGTACCTCCCAACACATCTTCCAGTAATGTGTAACAGAAGTATACCACCTTTGTCACAGTGCACTATCACATAGATTATTGGCCCTACCTAGATATTCTTTCTATGGAGTATATGGAGTATACATGGCTGTCTGATGGTGTGGAACACCAATCAAGTTGTTATACCAGATGCATGTGTGCTACCTATTCTGCTGATGTACACACTACATTAATAGGTCTTTGTGACAACATTAATGGCATGTATATCATTCATTATATATATATATATATATATATATATATATATATATATATATATATATATATATATATATATATATACCATGCACACAGGGACACTAGCCTGTATTGCTCATACTGTTGCATGCAGGTATAGCAGTGTTCCTCCTAACACCTCCAGCAGATGTTACAGTGCCAGGACAGTGTTCGTGGTTACCCTCAAGGGTTGATGTATCATAATAGTTGTTCAAGTGTGTGTGTGTGTGTGTGTGTGTGTGTGTGTGTGTGTGTGTGTGTGTGTGTGTGTGTGTGTGTGTGTGTGTGTGTGTGTGTGTGTGTGTGTGTTGTGTGTGTGTGTGTGTATGTTTGTGTGTGTGTATGTGTGTGTGCGGTTCCCTATCAGAAGCCTGAAACACTATAAGCCTGAAAATCAAAATCCTGAAAACTAAAGCCTGAAAATTCAAAATCCCGAAAACCCAAAATCCTGAAAACACAAAATGGACATACTGACGTCATTGTGGCTTTGCTATTGTTAGCCCTGTGGTGTTAGGTCATGCGTTGGGTTCAGGTAAGTGTGTGGTTGGTTTTATGTTAGGGTTAGGGGTGGTTTAAGTGAGTTAGGGTTAGGGCGCAGGTTAGGCATGTATGCAATAGTGACAAATATTGGGGTTAGGGGCGGTTTAAGTGAGTTAGGGTTAGGGCGCGGGTCAGGTGAGTGTGCTATAGTGACTGACCTTAGGGTTAGGGTTAGGGTCAGGGTCAGTTGGTAGATATTAGTGTCTTTATAGTGAAATATTAGCATTATTTGTGTTTTCAGGATTTTGAGTTTCAGGATTTTGGGTTTTCGAGATTTTGAATTTTCAGGCTTTAGTTTTCAGGATTTTGATTTTCAGGCTTATAGTGTTTCAGGCTTCTGATAGGGAACCGTGTGTGCATATGTGCATGTGTGTGTGTGTGTGTGTGTGTGTGTGTGTGTGTGTGTGTGTGTGTGTGTGTGTGTGTGTTTGTGTGTGTGTGGGTGCGTGTAGACTCATCTCTTATCACTCTACAACACATATGTTATTTCAGAGGCATGGAATTACTGGTGGTATTATTCTGATATTGTCCATGATTGTGGCTGGTTCTTGTAATGTTTTCCATGAGCCTTTACCTGTGCCCCCCTTGCTGGAGATCTCTGCTGAGAGTACAGTCATATTTGGTCATATCAGTTTGCATAGCTTTACAGTATGCACACTACCCCAATTGTATGTCACATCCTTGATAGATGTCGTCTGCATTATTCATGTACGGATGCTTATCTCACACAGACATCCTCCCGATTGCTATGTCACCTGGTGTAACAGTTACATAAAACACATTTTCACTGTACAGTCCCTAATGTACCGTACTGATATGTGATTGGTGTTTCCGCTATAGCCGTCTTCCATTGACGTACCCTCCTTTGCTGTACATTGGATAGTTTCACCTGCCCTCTTTCCCTGTGTTCATTCCTACAGTTCATTTTACATGGCAGTACATGTTCTGTTACTGATCATTTACACAGCTTCAATACACAATGCCAAGAATGGGATATCATAATACTCTGCACTGTAGGTACACTGTCATGTACTGTGTTTGGACGATACACTTTGCATTCATACTTCTCAACTGTCCAGATATTCCCAGGATGTCCAGATGTGTTCCTTATCAAATTTGTGGTTTTCTGCCATATCACTGGGATGATCTCAGGACTGATATGAATCAATATTACATACATTTGAGTTCATACCTCTCAGTTGTCCTGATTTGTGCAGAATGTCCAGTTTTTGTCTCATATTTTTGATGTTTTCCTCATAACTTTTTGTTTTTGGCAATTCATTGGCATGTCATTGCAGATTGAAGTCAGAAACCGATGACAGACATTTTAGTTTTAAACTTCATGCTGTTCAGAAAGTGCAAGCTACTGTACAACCTATTATTCCATCAACTTTCTAAGTTTGGAAGAGAAATATTAAAAATCTGTCCCTATTTTTGGGCATTTGTCCCCCTATTATTTATGGCTTTATCCAGATTTCTTGCTCTAAGAGGTTGAGAGTGCTTCATTCTAACACATTTCTATGTGACATCTATGTCAAATATATCCCTATTTCTGGTTATTTGTCCCATCATTATGTTGGCTTTTGTGCAGATGTTTTGTACTAACAGATTGACAGCTATTTGTGAAGCCCTGGTGCTCATATGACATTCCATGTAATTCTGCAGACTACACACAGAATTGATATCATGTTTGCTTACACGGTTTCCTGGCCAGCAATGCTATTGCCAGCCACGAAACCTGGCTTAGACATGCCATATGCAATTAATATGCATTGCGCACTACCGCTCATTGGGACTACTGCACAAACATGTAAACTCAGTGCAAGCTCTGCGGGAAGCCGACACGCAATTTATTGAATCCTGTGGATAATGTCACACTTTGGTGTGTACAACTATGCATAACTAGTGGTGGCATAGTCTGCAAGCTGAGTCGCAACAATGAATTTGTTAAGAACCACAAGTGCTAGGAATGCCAGACGTGATGTGCTATAAAATGGTATTCAAATATTTTGGTTTGTCTAGTTCCCTTTCATAGAAGTAAGTGATGTCTGACTTTGCTGTGTATACATGTGTATAGCAACTGGAGCATATAATACAGGCTGATCTGAACATTGTATGAGAATAACTGAACTGAACAATACTTGCAATGAGGATCAAAGTAAAACAGTAGAGAGAAAGGAAGAGAGAAGGATTCCATCTTATTAGCTTTGTTGAGCAGTATTTACATAGTGACAATTCATGTAAGTAAACAAGTAATATACAGATCTAACTAGTGAGTTCATAGGTTCATAGGTTCAAAGATGTTATCCAGCATATATATATATATATATATATATATATATATATATATATATATATATATATATATATATATATATATATATATATATATATATATATATATATATATATATATATCTGTATATAGCTGTAGTGAGACCAACACTAGTAGTAGCCAGGCAATATTCATCATTCTTGATAAACTTTCTTTTCAGTAAGTACTGTTTGGTTTGTCCATAATTCATCAGGGCTTAGTTACTAGTTTCCCCTCAACTGTTTGGCAGTGTCCTATTTAGATACAGACACCTTGAGTGACATTTTTCCTGTAAAAACACATTTAAAATTTTACAAATACCTAGTTGCACACAGGACAACTAGTTTGTAGTGACAAGCACTGCCTCCAGAGCTGCAAACGAGATACTCCTGACATTGCTTTATATTCTCACTCGAAATATCTAATCAATAAAAAGGGTCTGGTGCCATGGATATGTACTTTCCCATTATCTCTGTTACCAGCTTGGTGGATATGGACATCCTGAGGTAATGCAGAAATTCCTTTATCTTTACTGACAACCAGTTAATTCTCAAACAAATTGATATGGTATGTGAGAGATGTATTTACACAATGTCACTGGAGGTAAAGCTCTCACATAAAAGCCTTCCTAATGTCAATAGGTTAGTCAGTAGTACACACGCTGAACCCATCACAAACAAACCAAAGCAGACACATAGACCCACATATGCTGAGGTACTTAAATGTAAGGTTCCTAAACCCCAAAGACCTCGTAGATGAACTAAAAATAACAAAGACCCTTAGCAGCCCTGAATGCACTCTTTCAAAACAATACCCATGTCAGCACATACAACCACATCTCATAGAGCCTCTACTTCTAAGCCCATAAGGCAAGCCTCAGTATAATCCATCATCCTGGCAATTGGAGACTGCATTGTGAGACACACTGATGGCCCTCTCACCAGGTTGAGTAAGGAGAAAGTCACGGTCAGTTGTTTATTAAGGGCTGGGATCCACCACATTACCACAACTACCAGTATGGTTCCATCATAGTCCATGTGGGTGAAAATGACCTGAGAAATATCTCCCTAAACTATA
Organism: Protopterus annectens; assembly: GCF_019279795.1. Lineage (NCBI taxonomy): Eukaryota > Metazoa > Chordata > Ceratodontiformes > Protopteridae > Protopterus > Protopterus annectens. The sequence goes on from NC_056732.1 coordinate 424,834,231, forward strand.
TGAAGAGGGACATCATTGTTCTCTTGGAATATGTGAACCAGGCTGGTATGAGCCTAGCATTGAGCTGCATTTTACCTTCTCCAAGGATGATACCACAATATGAACTGACTAATAATTAGCTTAGTTTCTGGTGCTATTCTAAGGGGGTACAATATTTGTCAGCATGGAATGAGATGATCAATAGACCACGCTGCTTTGCCAGGAATGGTCTGCACCTCTACTCTCTAGGCTTTTGAATTTTAGATAAAGCATTGTCTTCCCCCACAGTGCCCTTTTTAGGCAATGCCAAACTGAAAGTACTTCCAAAAGTGCTTCCGACATAGCAAATCAAAACCAAGACTATCTAAAGGTATTATTGCTCAATGCTAGGAGTCTTAACAGAAAACACCACTCCCTTGAAGCTCACTTCATTCTAGAGAATGCTAACATCTGTGCTGTCACTGAGACATGGTTTAAATCCATGGAGAGCACACCGACAGTGCAAGGTTATAATGCCTTCCACACATTTAGACCAGCTACTACAGACAGGAACCAAAGGTGGAGGTATTCTGATTTCTATAAAAAATAAATATACCTCAAGGCTGGTCAAACAGGGAAATGCACTTGAACTTCTCCATGTTCAAATCACCATAGCAAAATCCAATACCACTTCCTTGCAAGATACTGTATATGCCCCCCTGTATGGCCCAGGAAACCCATACCATGTATTTAAACTTATTGGAAGCACTCACTTTCAAACCCAATACCATATTCATGGGCAACTTTAATTACCCCACTATTAACTGGGAATCCTGTATGACACTAAATGTACAGGCATAGAGGTTCCTTGATTTTGTAAACACAAACTCCCTTGGCCAGATTGTCATTACACCAACCAGGAGTGCAACCATACTGGATCTGGTCCTCACTAATATGGAAGAGTGTTGCACACCTCCTAGTTTAATGCCTTCTCTGGTGAGGTCAGATCACAAAACGATCTGCTTTGAAGTAAAAATAACACCTGGAATATCAGCTAACTATGGAATATTCAGGAACTACTCGAAGACTAACTTCCTGCTACTAAGTGATAACCTAACAAAATTTCAAGCCACCATAAACTCTGAAAACCCTGTTGCCTATGTAGAACTGTTTGTAAATACTCTATACAATCATGTTAATAGCTGCATAAAGGAAGCTGTACCCACCAGGAAAAAAGTACAGAACTAACTCAAAAAAACAAGCCACCCTGTTGGAATTACAGAAGGAAGAAAATCATTGCAAACATTACGTGGTACAGCACTCAGCAGGATAAAAGCACTTTTATCAAACTAAACAAACAACTCAAAGGACAAATAATGTCTACCAAAGCCAAATTTGGGATAAATTTGGCCTCCCAGACCAAGGACAACCACAAGGATTTTTTTAGCTATATCTACAACCTCTAAGGCAATACACAATTTGTGTGCAAAGCTCATTGTAAATGGAGCCACATATAGTGAGGCAGAAGATACAGCAAACCTACTGGCCAGCAAATTCAGCTGACTTTACCCCTCTCTTCCTCTCAATTTTCTCTCAGGAAATACCATCAAATATAACTCCCCCTGCAATCACTAGGGAACAGGTCATTAATGCTCTCTTTAAGGTCAAAAACACTGCACCAATGGACCAGGACAGTATACCAGAATGCCTTCTAAATAGCATGAAACATGACTTATCAGGCTATCTGGAATCTCTATTTAACTGCAGCCTCCAAACAGGCTTCGTGCCTCATGAATGAAGATTAGCAACAATCATCCCTCTGCACTAAGGTGAGCCACCTACAGACCCTGGAAATTACAGATCCATAAGCCTCACTAGTTTCATATGCAAACCCATGGAAAAATTATCATGGAAATGATCAATGATGACATAGTAAACCTCTGGACACTGGGCGCTACCCAATTTGGTTTCATCAAGGGCAGGTAATGCCTGCTCAACCTGGTGGACATCTTTGAAAAGGTTGCCAAAGCAATGGATAAGGGCAAAATGGCTCATGCTGCTTACCTTGACCTGGCCAAAGCATTTGACCCAATACCCCACTCAGGCATTGTTCACATCTCAAGAGGTTAGGTACAAACCCTTATGTCACCTGGTGCATCGCCAACTTGCTCACAGACAAAACCCAGGAAGTTAGAACTGGGAGGCCACCTCTACAAAGAGGCCAGTTACAAGCAGAATCCCACAGGGTTTGTTCCTGGGACCACTCCTTTTTGGCAAATACTTCTCTGAAGTCAAGGCCAATGTCTATGGCCTTTGGCTGACTACATTTTAATTACTGCAAATTAGGAGCTATCATTGAATCCCACACTAACACAGATGTTCTCCAACTGGTGTCAAAGCCATGGGCTAAAACTAAATGCTAAGAAATGCATAATAGTATCTTTCAGGAAGTTATCATCCCATGATAACTGTCATATTGACAACATGCCCCTAAGTGATGACCCCAGTAGTCAGGGACTTGGGGACAGACATAGACACTAATTTAGCCTTTGACCATCACGTGTCTAGAGTAGAGATGAAATCATTCTATGTTGTGTAACTTATAAACAAGGATATGGCATCTAGGTCCAAAGAAGTCATTTTTCCACTCTATTTGGCATTTATCAGCCCTATCACTGAGTAAAATGCACCCTTTGGTATGTACGTAACCAGGCATATCCAACAACTGGAACGTCCCCAAAGGTTTCTCACTAAAATAATCCAGGGCATAAGTAACATATCCTATGCAGACTACTTCAAGGCCCTATCCCTGTATTCTGTCTCCCACAGGCTGTTGAGGGGAGATCTATGCCTGCCATACAAGGTATTGTCAGACCCCACACTGATATACCTCCTGCATATCTGCAAAAGAATTAGCACCAGAATAACCCATTCTAAAGACTTAAACCTTGCCTGTGATATAAACAGGACTTGCTGGAGGGACAGTTATGTATCCCAGATATTACCCTGTCTCTGGAACAGGCTACACATCCATGTGAAGCAGATTTCCTCCCTAACCCAATTCAAGTGTAACTTGGACAATTGGATCGGGAACAGGAAATTCATCTCTGGTTTTGCACCTATGTTTCTAACGGACACAGACAGCCTGTAAATAGTTCACCTCCCAGGAACTTGCTTGTAAATGTTTCATCTCCCAAGCCTCTGCTTTCACTTATCAAGAGTACCAGAACTTGTCAGAGATCCTTGTGGTCATTAGCCCAGTAAGCACAGATGAAAGTATATATATATATATATATATATATATATATATATATATATATATATATATAGATATATACATATGTATATATACAGATAGATATGTACTGAGATTTCAAACAAAAGTCGTTTGCCACCTTCTAAAATTACTACTAGTAAAAGACAATTCCAAATAACTGTCAATTACATCACACTCGCTGGAATAATTTTGATGAATTTAACCTCCTGAAAGAATTCAGAAACCAGATATAGATGGCCTAAAGATATATTACACACTAACAAGACAAAATGACCCCTTCAGATAACCTTCTGCCCTGTTTCTGTTGATTTCTTGCACAATTCAAAGTATTGGTTCTGGAACCAAATTGTTCATTTAGACATGGTATCTCTAACTCTGGAAATGTTCCTTATGTTAGGCCTCTGGAACGTGTGCAGATATCCTCAACCTTCTGCCTGTTTACTATACAGCTGGATTTTTAATAATCTGATAAATGAATTGTCTCATCACTGGAAAATGCAGAAAATAAATCTCTCTCAGTTATTGTACATGTGCATCTCTTTGAGATGTTTGATGTTAGAACGTATGGATGAGGTGCTTGTTGGAAAACATTTGAAGGCTTTATATTACTAGTAGGAGACTCAATAGTAATATGAAGAATGATGAGGAGGGATGGCTTGCCTGGTTTGACTTCACTTGATGATTTGCTAATGGACTTTTGTGACAATATAAAATTGTCCATAAGAAAGATCAATGTCAAATGTATGAGTATTCATATGTTTAGGTACTAATAAGGGTGCTTTCTTTGTTAGGATACAATGCAGAGAAATCACCACTAAGATGACAAATGGAGTCTTTTATAAAGTCGGACAAGATCCTAACTAAGCTAAAAGACAGCACCATATATCTTCTACCTAGTCAATGGAAATCCTATGGAAACACTACTAACTAATGAAAATACAACAAGCAGATTGCTGCCTTGTGTGACATTGACAGAAATGAGGTTATCCCCTACTCCAATTAATTTGCAAACTTTAATTTTATCACAAAAATCTTCAAATAAGCCAGCAGTTACAATTCATTATCTTGTCCCTCCAGATGAAAAAAAGCTTTTATCTTCTTAGTTATGGTAAACAAAATCGGGTTCTAACCTTCGAGAGAAACCTAAGTTAGGAAATACTATCTGTTGCTCTGAGTTTAGGACAAAACTTGCAGAAATAACACATAGATAGATAGATAGATAGATAGATAGATAGATAGATAGATAGATAGATAGATAGATAGATAATACTCATATTTAAGCGTTTATTTACGTGAAATGAAAAATTAAGCACCCCGTAGTGATGAATGCATATCTCAAATCTCAGTGCTGTAGATTTAGGCTATATCTTGAATAAATGCATCTTTTACCTTTGTATTTTATATAAGGGGAAAACAGATGTACATACCTTAATATATGAAGATTTAGTATTTCCCAGGTTGTTGTACATTTTGCTTTCTTTTAGCCCAATGCTACCAATGCAGTATAACCCATAGGTCAATGATGGACATTTCTAGTGTCAGCAAATCTTTGATCATGTGTTCCCTGGACTCTCTAATAAGGAAATATGATGAGCTGCCATGGTAGTGTGTGGGATCAGAGAACTGAACCTTTGGCTGGAAAAAAATAAGAATCTGAAATATTTTTTATTTTTATTTATTGATTTATCTATTTATTTAACATTTGTTTACCAGAGGCCCATTGAGAAATGCTCCAAATGCATGTCTTTTGAATATATGTATTTCTGTTTTTTGAAATATGTAATGAGGGTGCTGTGGTAACACATTGTGGATGTCTTTGTCTAGAATTAGTTCAGCTTTAATATCTGGAAAAATTTCTTAAATATATTGGGGATGTAAAAATGAGTAACCTGTTCAAATCTGCAGCAACAGAGGAAATGTAAGTGATCTGCAGAGTATATGTGTTATTTCCTGTTCTAACAGTAGCTACAAGACTCCCTGATGACCACCAGCAGTGACCAGACCCACTGAGTTAAAGAAAAAGGCTTCCATGCTTTACTGCCAAGAGTCTACTTCTTACAGAAAACAATAAAAAGTACATTTTGAGAGGGGTTTGATAAAATAAATCAAAATGACTTTCACATGGCTTCTGGTTATACAATTAGATATTTAGGGGTGGGGGAAGACACAATATACAAAGGGCCAGATTCACGATGGCTTGCATGGAGTGTACGAGTAGAGGAAGACTCCATGCAGCCATCATGTCCGACGAGCGATCCAGGAACAGCCTGTAAGGGCGTGTAAGAGAGCTCCTAAAATGTCTCCTACACAGACAGGGCTGGGATATGCAAATTACCTCACTTGCAGCCGAAAGGCATGCAAATGAGGTACATTTTTTTTCGTCGATTTTCGATGTTTAAGCGTAGCGCAGCGCCGCGCAAACAGGTTGCACTATAAAAAAACATAAAATAAGAAAATAAAAGTCACAAACGTGGAACTTATGAAAATTGTTAAATTACAATGTAAGGGAATAGCAGGCTGAAGACAACATGGCCACCGAGTAGGGGTTGCTAAGGGGAGAAGCCCAGTCTAAGACATATAACCAAGCATTAGTAAGCAATCCTATGTAAATGAGTGTTAGGATAGTGAATCGCACTTTTACATAGCAAATGAGCACAGTCAGTGGAGTGTAGGAGTAGGATATGGGGAGTAACAGAGTAGGAGATAGGTGACATCACAAGGGGGGTATGTATGAAAGTAGTGAAGCTCATTGGAGCAGAGTGGCATGTGTTAGCTGTCAGTTATACATCATGGAAAGAGGTGTGTCAACAGGTAGGCCAGGGAAAGCCAAGAAATGGAAGGTGTATACTGTGGATAACACCAAAGTTTCTTGCTGAGCAGGTATGCGCGCGTGTGCGTGCCTGTAAACTCGAGTAAGACAGAGTGCACGCGTGGAAGCGTTAGTGCACGCGTTTAAGCTGGAGTAAGCATGTATAAGGCTGTTTACAGACCTGTTAGCGCATTTGCACTGGTGTGCAAGTGTTTTAACCCGAATAAGCAAGTATTAGTCCGTCTAAGCATGTGTGAGCTGCTGTGAGCATGTTTGCACTTGTATGCGCATCGCTCCCCCCTGAGGAAACAGAAAGGAAAAAGGAAGCACAACAAATAGTAGGAAGCTACCAGGGAATACTAGTAGAGCTAGCAGGTGCAAACAATCGGAATCAGGCAATTACACAGGCAGAACACTAACCCAGCCCAGCACTTAAAACTCTGCAAACAACAGTGCAGTTTGTTTCTCTCAAGAGACACTGCAACACTGGAGTAAGCTACTAGAAGTGAAAACTGAAAAAGCTTCATTCAGACAAAAAATGCTAGGGGCTGCCATTGCTGTTATAAAGCAACATATGCAACATGCTGAGGGTGGAGACAATGTAAATGCTGCCGGACAACCCACAGTGAGGAGACGGACATAGTGTACAGGCCCAGGGTCACCTACCAGGGGTTACATGCAGCAAATTGTTGAGCTGTGCAGGCCATGCCTCACACACAGAACCAACAGAGGGGAACCCATCCCAGTGGAAATCAAGGTATGTGTTGGCCTAAGAATACTAGCAACAGGTACCTTCCAGAGACCAACTGGTGATATGATGGGGATATCACAGGCATCAGCATCCAGGGTACTGCACCAGTTCCTGGATGCCATGTCAGCACATGTCGGTGATCATGTATATTTCCCCAATTCCTGTAAGGTATTGGCCAGCAATATGCGTCTCTTCCAGCAAATAGCAGAATACCCTGAGGTAGTGGGTGCAATAGACTTCATGCATATATGCATCAAAGCACCAGCCGGTGAGCAGGGTAGGGCCTACATTAACCACAAGGGCTTCCCCTCCATCAACTGCCAGGTCATGTGTGATGCCCAGGGCATAATAATGAATGTGTGTGCTGGCTGCCCTGGAAGCTACCATGATTCCCATATCTGGCATCTGACGCAGCTGTACCAGACATTTGCCAATGGGGACATCCCACATGGTCACCTAGTGGGGGATGCTGGCTATGCACTGGGGCCGTGGGTGATGACACCCATCAGAAACGCACACACACCTGAACAGGAATGCCATAATGAGGCACACGCACAAACACGAAATGTAATCGAGCATGTGTTTGGGTTGCTCAAGTCACGGTTCTGGTGCCTGGACACATCTGGTGGAGCCTTGCAATACTCACCAACTACATGTACCCAAATTGTCATGATATGTGCCATGCTACATAATATGATTCTGTGAAAACAGCTGCAGCAGGACCAGCATAGGCCTTTGCCAAACAGCCCCCCAGCATTGCCAAGGCCATCACAAGCAGAGCGTGATTCGGAGGAGGAACAACCTGGGCCTGCCCCAGTAGACAGAAGGAGGCGTGCCCAGTATGCCTTGGCCTTGGCAAAGAGGCAACGCATAGCACATACACTGGCTCAGTAGGAACCCTGGAAATGATACCTCTCTCTGATTCCCACATATAGTGAAAGGGATGCCTAAGTTGACACAACCTGCTTTCAAACATGTGCAGGGAGTGTAGTATGTGCATCCGACATAGGCAGCCCAGCAGCACCACCAGAGGCATGATTGCCATGTGTTAAGCAATGTAAGGTAGTGCTAAACAGCATTTACCACCATGTAGTATATGCAAACTTGATGACCTTGAGTATCATCCTACCCTCACCAAGCATGATGCCACAATATGAAGACAAGATGATCAATTACAACAATTGGCTTAAGTATTGGTGTCAGTGAAAGGGGATCCAATGCCTGTCAGCCTGGGATGACATGCTCAACAACACATGATGCTTCGCTAGGGATGGCTTTCACCTGTCACCTGTGGCCTTTTGGATATTGCCAATGGCTCTTGTCATCCCCATAGTGCCTTTTTTAGGTAAGGCTCAAAAGACAAACCCACCTCCATAGGTATCACAAGGGATAAGAAACTAGAAGTAATGCTACTCAATGCCAGAAGTCTAAACCGCAAGATGCATGCACTGCAAACTCTCCTCAGCATGGAGAATGTTATCTGTGCAGTAACAGAAACCTGGTTCAAGGCTCCCAAGAGCACCCTAGCACTAACAAGTTACACCTCATACCATGCTTTACAGCCACAAAATATGGAACAAACTGCAAAAGGAGGGTGAGTATCAATATTTGTCAAAGATACCCACACACCCAGGTTGGTGACACAGCATGAAGCATCAGAGACTATCCATGTGCAACTAACAGTGGGTAAAACCGCCTTCCAGTTCATAACCTGCTACAGACCACCCTCCTAAACCCAGGAACCCCACTTGGCCGACTGGAAAACACATGAAAATATGAAGGTCTCCTCAAACACCATTATATTGGGTGACTTCAACTACCCAAACATAGACTGGGAGCATTACCCTAGCTCCAACACCCTAGCCCAATGGTTCCTAGAATTTATAAACTCAAATGCTATGGAACAACTTGCTACCACTCCCACAAGAGGGGAAAACATACTGGACCTGATCATCACCAACATGGGGACTCTATGCCCAAGATCAGAAGTGTATCCCTCACTGGTAAGATCAGACCATAGAGTAATCTCACTGGATATTCACATCCCGACCCCAGCCCATGGCCAGAAAACCACAGTGAAAAATCTTCACTAAAGCAAATGTCACACTCCTCCAAACCAAGGTGGAATCCTTCACAGCCCCTGTGCCTGTGGAAAATATGGCCCAGATCTCAGAACCCTTTATAAACACATTCTATGAACACCTGCAGGAATGCATGGATCATGCAATCCCAAATAAAACCAACACCCAATCCTCCAAAGGCAGGCATCCTGTCTGGTGAACCCCAGCCATAAACAAGCCATACAATACAAGGAGGAAGCTACTATATGATAGAGCAAAATCCCAAAAAGGGAAGGCATCTCTGATCAGTATTATTAAAAAACTACGGCCACACATAAAATCGTCTAAGGTCATCTTTGAGATAAAAATTGTACAGGACACTAAGGATAATCACAAGGCTTTCTTTAGTTATGGTAGGAACCTGGGTGGGAATTCCCAGATATGCTCAGAATTAGTCCAAAATGACAAACAATACACCAAATCCACAGACATTGCCAACATCCGAGCTGACTTGTTCAGTGCAAACTTCTCCCCCCATCCCCACCAAAAGGGCAAATATCTATTCCAGCAGAGTGCTGGCCCCCTGACATCTCAGATACTCAGGTAACAGCCAGCCTCTCCAAAGCAAAACACACAGCATCAATGGGATCAGACGGTGTCCTGGGATGTGTCCAACATGAACCCCAAGAAGAATTGAACACAAACATAAAACCACTGTTCAATCTCAGCCTTACCACAGGATATGTACCCAAAGAGCAGTGTACAGCAACAGTGGTCCCTCTCCACAAAGGTGGTGCCTTAATGGATACTGCAAACTATCGCCCCATAAGCCTGACTAGCTTGGTCTGCAAAGCTATGGAAAGGATCATCATGGACCTCAGAAATAGAGATATTGGGGACCTATAGACACTGGATCCTACCCAGTTTGGCTTTGTTAAGGGCAGATCCTGCCTCTTAAACATGGTTGAGTCATTTGAAACAGTCACCAAGGCCATTGACGAGGGGAAGGTGGTCCACACAGCCTACCTGGACCTCGCAAAAGCCTTCCATACAATACCTCACTTGGTCATTATAGATAAGCTCACCAACTTCAATATAAACCCCTATGTCACTAGATGGGTTGCAAACTGGCTCAAGGACAGAACCCACATGGTCAGAAATGCTGGAGCCATGTCAGACCCCAAACCAGCTGCAAGTGGCATCTCACAAGGCTCAGTCCTGGGACCTCCCTTGTTTGGTATATATTTCTTGGAGGTACAGGCCAACACGGAAGGACTTGGCTGAACAAGTTTGCAGATGACTGCAAACTGGGTGTCATAATCGACCCTCCAGCTGACACAAGCATCCTACAAAAGGGCCTCATAGAAACAGACAACTGGTGCCAGAGACATGTCCTCAAGCTAAACGCAAAAAAGTGTATAGTCATCCCCTTTGGCAAAAACTAAGTGCCCACAAATTACCACATAGGTGGTAACCCATTAAGTATGGAAGAAGTGATAAGGGACCTGGGGACCCAAGTTGATAGCAATCTCTCATTTGACAACCACATGGCCAAAGTGTTTAGAAAAACATTTCATATAGCCCACCTAAGCATGAAGGGATTCACATCTAGATCAGGGGTGGTCATCGTGCCTCTTTACTCATCCCTCATCAGGCCCATAATTGAGTACAATGCCCCTTGTGGGATGTACCTTATCAGACACCTGCAGCAGCTGGAAAGACCACAAAAGTACCTCACCAGGAGGATCAAAGGGCTCAAACAGATGCCTTTTGCTGCCCGGTTAAAGAAACTGCAGCTCCACTCAGTGGCATACCGCCTGCCCAGAGGCAATCTGTGCCTGATGTATAAAGCCATGTCCAACCTGGAATCAATGGACATGCTGCACCTCGGAAAATCCAAATCCCATCAAGCTATGTGCTCAAGAGACCTGAACCTCAGGACTGAAATAAATAGGACATGCTGGAGTGACAGATTCATAACCCAGAGGCTCCTTCCACTCTTGAGTAATCTCCCACTCCAGGTTAGCCAGAGTCCCTCATTGACTCTCTTCAAGAGGAATCTTGATGAGTGGATGGGAGATTGTAGGTTTAACCTGGGTATCACTTCTATGTCACTGTTAGACAGAGGCACAGTATACTAACCTTGAAAAATGTCATGGCAAACTCCACTTAAAATGTGTGTTGAAAGCCAAACACACTCTGGCTAGGATTATAAATGCCCTAGGGTAGATAGCCTAGTATGAACCTATGAACAGAATCACACACACCAACTAGTGCAACTGTGGTCAATGTGGAGTAATGTTTGGCAATGTCCACCCAAGTTGGTGAATACACAGCATTGTTGGACAAGCCTGGTTTAAGTAGGCCATAGCTGAACAAAATGCAACATGCTCATAGTTGCCCAACTGGTCCTTAACCAGTCTGGTCTGCTCAGTATAAACATTTAAAGCAGTGATGGGACTCAAACCCATGATACAGTGCACCATAGTGAAAGTACTGAACCAATACACCATGACAGCACAGCATTGCAGTGTTCAGCCAGTATGAAAGAATGTTGACAAGTCTTTGCAAACTATCCCATGGAAACCCTGCAGGCACAGCATAATCCCTGTTGAGTTATGACACAAAGGAGTCTGGCAGTAAGAACACAACATGACTTCCAACACACACAGTATAAATGTCAATATTGGTCATGTTCACACACAACCATAAATGTAGTGGACTTCAGATCACAACATATGGAAAGGTCACACTGGGAATGCTCACACACTTGGATAAATGAGACATATGTCAGGCAATAAACCATGGAAAGCCTGAACTGGGCATGCTCACACACTTAGGCCATGTCTGAGTATAGCAGTCGGCCACACATATCTGGCAGTTGTATTTGTTAAGCCAGGAACCTCCCACGATCCAGCAATCTGCCCTGTGCACACAGTTAAATGACAACAGACACATATATTAATATACTGGAACCCTGTCATGATCAAACATATTACGCAGATACACAAGTTGTTCATACAAACTGGGAAAGCTATGGCAATAAAGACCTGCAAACAGTATCAGCAACAAATATTGTGCATCCTGAACATAAACATAGGTGCAGAGGTCGATACTAGGCTGTCTGCCCTAGGGAATTCATAAGCCTAGGCAGAGTGTATTTGGCATCTGCCTCCCCAGTAGAGTAGCCTACTGTGCCTCTGTAAAGTAGGTCACAGAAGGCACCCTTTAAGGCTAGTTTGCTGTGCCTCTGTCAAGCAGAGACACAGTGGAGATCCCAGGGGTGAATTTGCAAGTTCCCATCCATGGGGCTGGATTTTGCTGGAAGAGGGCTGGCGAGGGGCTATGTCTAACTTTAATTGGGATTCAATTCCAGAGTGAGGGGAGCCTCTGGGTAATGAATCTGTCCCTGCAGCATGGCCCATTTAGTTTTGTGCTGAGGTTTAAGTCCCTGGAGTGTGTAACTCTAAGGGTCTTGGATTTTATGAGGTGGAGCATGTCCATTACTTCTGGGTTTGACATGGCTGTGTACGTCAGGCATAGATTACCTCTGAGTAGGCGTTAAGCAACTGAGTAGAGCTGGAGATCATTTAGTTGAGCTGCATAGGACATCTGTATGTAGCCCATGATCCTCTTGGGAAGGTACTGTTATGGTCACTGTAGTTGCTGCAGGTGTTGGGTAAGGTACACCCCAAAAGGGGCATTGTAGTCAAACATGGGCCTGATGAGTGACTAGTAGGGGGCCACAGTGACCTCCCATGATCTACATGCAATCCCCCATGTGATAAGGAGGGCTATATAAAGGTCTTTGCAATGACTCTGTCAATGTGATTAGCAAAGGAGAGGTTACAATCTATGTTGGTCCCCAAATCTGTAAATACATCTTCTGTACTTAATGGATTACCACTTATGTGGTAATTTGTGTGCAGCTTGTTTTCCCCAAAGGGGATGACTATGCATGTCTTAGCATTTAGCACGAGGCCATGGCTCTGGCAACAAGCATCCATCTCTGTGAGACCCTTATGGAGGAAGCATGTGTCAGCTGCAGTGTCGCTTATGGCCCCCGGTTAGCAGTCATCTGTGACATTTGTTAGACATTATCCCCCCGTGTTAGTCTGAACCTCAGAGAAGTACATACCAAACAGGACAGGTCCCACAACTGAGCCCAGTGAGATACCAGTTGTAACTGGTCTGGAGTTGGACATGGCACCTGCAATTCTGACCATGTGGGCTCCATCCCAGAGGCAGATAGCAACACATCTAGTGACATAGGGGTTGATATTTAAGCTGGTAAGCATATGTATGATGCCTGAGTGGGGTATTGCGTTGCAGGCTTCTGCAAGGTACAGGTAGACTGTGTGAACTACCTTGCCCTCTTCCATGGCTTCAGTAACCATTTCAAAGATATGAATTATGTGTAAGAGGTAAGATCTGCCCTTAACAAAGCCGAATTGTGTATGATCCACTGTCTGGAGGCTCACAATGTTTTTGATTATGACTTTCATGATAATACGCTCCATAGCTGTTTCTACCACACTAGTCAGGCTTATGGGGTGATAGTTCTTGTGGTCCATTGTGGCACCACCTTTGTGGAGTGGGAGCACTGTATGTGTATGCCATTCTCAGGGTACATATCCTGTAGTAAGGCTAAGTTGGAACAGTGACTTAATGTGAGTGTTCAGTTCTACTCAGAGCTCGTGTAGGACACAGCCTGGGACACCGTCCAGTCCCATACATATGCTGTGTTATTTACTGTAGAGAGGGCACCTTTCACCTGTGCATCTGTGATGTCAGGGAGGTTACATTCATTTGGGATGGGCATCTGTACCCTTGGGGGGTAAGAGGGGGACATTTATGCAGGCTCTGTCTGCCAGGGTGTAGGCTATGTCCGTAGGTTTGGCATATTTTCTGCTGTTATGCAACAATTCAGAGCATATCTGGGTGTTTCCACACATATTCCTGACATAACTAAAGAAGGCCTTGTGATTATCTGTAGTGTCTGGTCAATTTCACTGTCAAAACTTGCAAGTGATGATTATATGAGAGATTGAAGTGTCTTGCCAATACTGTTCAGAGATGTCCTCCCTCTGTGGGATAATGCTCTGTTATGTAGTAGCTTCCTCCTTCTGTTGTACAGCTTATATATGGCCGTGGTCAACCAGACAGGTCTCCTGCTTTGGAGGAGTCATGGTTTTATTTGGTATAGCATGATCAATGCATACCTGCAGGCGCTCATAGAATGTGTTTGTAAAGGATTCTGCAGATTGGGCTGTATTATCCCCCAGCACGGGGCCTTTGTAGTATTCTACCCCAGTCTTCACAAGTGCAAAGTCTGCTTTTGAGAAATTCTTTACAGTGATTTCCTTGGCTGGGGGTGGGGATGGGATATGGATGTCCAGGGAAAGTTGTTTATGGTCTGATCTTAACAATGAGGGTTCTACCTCTGGTGTGGAACATAGAGTCCCCATGTTGCTGATGATCAGGTCCAATATGTATTCCCCCTTGTGGCTGTGGTGACTGGTTGTGCCATAGCACATGGATTCACAAATTGTAGTGGCTGTAGGGTGATGTGGGGTGGTGGGGGGTGTGTATGTATGCAATTCTCTGTGAAACGAATGGCCTTTTTGAAGACTGGGATAACACACTAAAAGATGTACATTCCTCTTTGGAAAGACTGATGATGTCAGCACCCTATAAATACAGCAGGAGAAGGCAAATCATCCAGTAATGCGAATAGCGCTCTGCGCTAATGCGTCTCTCTCAAGTATCATAGCATAGTTAGGTAGGGGACTGAATCCTACAAATGCCATGTGTGTGTTTGTCACACAGTTTGTCAATGTGTTGTGTGTTTTGCCTTTTATTATTGTATGACATATTATTATAACAGTAATTTCAATGCACACATCAGGTATGTGTGTGCCACATACAGATATGTACCTATGACCTTTAATAGTTCCTATGTGTGAAGCCTGCCTCATATGAATACAGTTGTTACCTTTGCCAGCATGTGCCGCAGCTTCCCAGACCTTAGGCCATACATGTATGTTGGTGACAATGCAGGCTACTGCAGTGATCTGTGTCCTAGGCCAACTATGTGGCCCACACCCATGAAAGCTTTGATAGATTAATGTGGGTGAGGGTTCATGTCTGGAGTATATGTCAGACATGTTAAAACACAGCAAAGTCTGTGAGTGATGGACATCCAGTGTAGGTGTATGGCAACTGTTGCCAATATGCATACAGACACCTTCTTGCTTAGGTGATACACCGAGAGACTGCAGAATACCTTTGGAAATGTGAATATCACAGGATAGACAAGATACCACTTGTCCACATGTACACACCATTACCCGTTCTACATGATGGGTGCTACCACCTACATGGTAGTGTTGGAATACTATGTTAAGTACATGCCAATGACAATGCTACAGTTGCATTACAGCAATGCAGCATGGCTTGGACAACAGGTATCTGTCTGTATGATACCCTTGTGGTGGTTAGGTGTGTCATGTGTAGAATGCATTGTAGGCCACTGTATGCATTTGCAGTCGTGGATGGACATATCCGTAGTGTGTTGGCATGTTCGTGAGACTGCTATATGCCAAAGAGTATTGTTCCCAGGGATGTGTGAGGCTCAGTAAGAATGGCTACTGGTATAGTGTAGTACTGCAGGGATATCACTGACACCGGGTTCCTACATCTGTGTATCAGTTGAGGAGACACCATGTAATGACCACTGAATGTCAGGCTATGTAGGCTGTGTATACTACCAGAATGCAGACCATTGACATTTGGAAACTGTATCACCCACAGCATACTGTCAAACCATGTCATGTTCCATGCTAACCATGTTCACAAATGTACACCTGCAGCTCCGTGCTGCAAACATCACACATGTACTGTCCATACCCCAACACATGCAGGCACAGGTACACACAACAGTCATGTGGCACATGTGCAGACAATACACTTTGGGAATTAACACTGGTGTATACAAAAGTACAATGCCAATCATAGTGTTAATGCATCATGCATGCTTGGATATACCCACAACGATATCATTATACTGTACTGTTAATAACATGATAATATTACTACAGTGCTATGTAGTCACCCTGTGCATCAGCACCATGCTATCCTGTTCCTGCATCAATGTTACAGATGGCAGGAGGTGGCACAGTTTCATCATATGCACAGGGTGTGTACTTGGTTTGCCAGAGTCTGCCATTGACCCAGCCAATCGACATGTATGTGTGTGTGTGTTAGTGAGGGACAACAGTACAACATGGGGAAAAGTTGATGCAATGTGTGTGTGTATGTGTTAGCCCTAGGTGTTAGCATTATGTGTGTGTGTGTGTGTGTGTGTGTGTGTGTGTGTGTGTGTGTGTGTGTGTGTGTGTGTGAGTGTATGCATGCACACAGTTCCACCATGTGGCTGCCATATACGGATGTTTGTGGACAGCCACAGACTGTACCTGCCAGGTCATACAGATCACTGTCTCTGGCCATGGACACGGTACCTGTGCCTGGCAGGGGTGCTACGGACAGCATCAGGTACTAAGCCAGACTGGGTACTGTCATCAGAGGCAGTGGGTTGTTGACTGGACACATGTCCCCGCTGGGACTGTCCAGAGCCACGTGCATGTGGTCTTCTAGGATGGTCTAATGACAGCACAGACCCAGCATTGCTGGGGCTGGTACCGGCACTATGGGAGCGGCTGCGGGTTTGTTGTCATCCGCGACGACTGCCAGCTGATGATGTTGTTGGCATACGTCCACATCAAAACCTCAACCATCCTGCACTGTCCTGGCTCCTGGACATGCAGTTGTGGAAGAGATCTAATGTGTCCCCCCAATGTCTATCAATGACCTCGCTGATATTACGGATGGCAGCCGCAACGTCACGCATAGTGTCATTCATAGTGGTGCGATGTGCTCTAAGCTCCCTCAGACCCTGTCTGGTGTAATGTTCCTTACGTGCCTGTGCCTGCATTACAGCCCGGAACATAGCTGAGGTTGAAAGACCTCTGTTGGCAAGTCTGACAGGGGCAGTATGACCACGGATGCTCCCACGAGAACCCCTGGACATCTGCCTGTGCGGTACCATGTCAGGAATCTGGCCATGGCTGCTGTGAGGGGATGCATGTGCCAATGATACCACACTACCCTGGTCAATGCCCACTGTATGCTGTCCCTCAGCTAAGGACATTGGTGACAATGGATGTATCGGCAGGATGACTGTGTGCATTGATGGGGGTTGACTGCTGTGTAGTGTCGATTGGCTGACCAACGACAGACCCTGTCACACCTCCCTGTGCCATTACACATGTATCATCATTATCACTATCCCCAGCAGTGGCTTCAGGTTCCCTGCTGTACTCCACCAGAGCAACATCAGAACCTGTGAGAGGAAGATAGGAAACACAGTTTACAAATGTGTACACAATGTTAGCACACATGCACACAGGCACATGAGCACACAGGCACACAGGCACACAAGCACACAGGCACACAGGCACACAAGCACACAGACACACAAGCACACAGGCACACTCCTCAGTACAGCAGATACAAACACAGACACACCTGCAATCCAACACATACACAATACTGTTTGACGGTGGGTGACAGTATCACAAGGAAAAACATCACTGCACACGTGTCAGCATGCAGATTATGTGTTGCACAGGAACATGCAGTGCAAGTGTAGATAGCCCTTGTTAATAACAGTATACTTGTACTTGATGCTTGTGTGTAGTTGTTCAGTGATTGTCTCCACCCTGGGACACAATGTGTACAAGGACAGAACAATGTTGTGCAAGTGTTACAAGCTGTGGGTGCATATATTTGCACACACACACACACAACACATGATGGTGCTATGCAATAACTGCTAAGTGTACTTTTGTGTTCAGTGGAACTGGATGTGGTGTAGTAATGTGAGCCATGATTAACATGCTTCTTGTGGTCAGTCAACAATAATAATGTGTGCCAGACAGGCAGCTAGCATGCTGTACCTGAAGTGCAGTAACATGACTACATCCACAATTACACAGCCACTTGTTACATGGGTGTGTAAGGTGGCCAATAGTGAGCATTGCCTAACATGAATGTATTATTTGTTCAAGATTGACACACAAAGACATGATAGGCCTCTACCCCTCAGGTATATTATGTGTGCTGCGTAGATGATAAGTGGGATACTGAAGGGTGGGCATACAGCAGGTGTCATAATTGGACATGTGTAGCAGGCTAAGGTGTAGTGTCTATGCCAAACATGTGTGTGTTGTGTACATGTGTATCAGGTATGCCTATCCAATGTCCAGTACTGTGTTGCCACACATGTGTGTCATGCTCTGTGTATTGCATGTGAGTGAGGCAGCTACTGAGAATAATGGGATATGCATAGTCTCACAGCAAGCATGCACAGCTTGCATTATGCGTAGGTGTGTTACATGTGCACACACTACACCTCCATATGACATGCACATGTCATTAGCAATAGTATTGTTATTACACACTCACCAGCATGGATTGGCTGCCTTGCTGTCACTCCAGAGGGACCTGCAAAAATATGAGAGTGATTGCCAGTGGCCACAACTGTGCCATTGATAATGTGAGTATGATAAAGTACAGTAGTACAACAGTTGGCTTTCACAGGTATACAGATTATACTCAGAATATCAATCTTGCAGAAGAATTGGCAGGTTAACAGCTACACACACAGTACACATCTCATATACGCATAAACTACCAGTACAGAGAACAGTCAACTACAGATATGGCATGTTACCTGCACACTCCATTTCAACATGCTGGGTGGCTCCGGCCTCCATGATGACACATGTTTGTGGATGTTGTTGTTGTTGGCCTGGAGCCACAACACTTAGGAGGTGCTCCTCCACACTGGTGAGGGGGGGGTGGATAGGTACCCCACCACCTGTGGCAAGCTGTTGTCGATGGATATCAGATGCACGCTGCCGGACATGTCTAATTAAATCACTGCAGTGATGGCGTACCTGCTCATATGTCCGGTTATGCATGCCTATGTCATTTACCCGACAGACAAGATCTTGCCACAGTGCAGCCCTCTCATGCTGGTTCTGGCAGGTCCTGGAAAACAGCACAGAGAAATTCTGCACCAGGCTCTGGTGGATCTCCTGATCCTCTGCTGCTGTATAAGGTGGGTTATGCTGATGCACCATCACCCTGGAAGGAAATAAAAAATATGTGAGCAAGTCATGTGGCACACTTAATATTCTAATGTACTGATATCACTTAACTGCCATATATAGCATCTGTCTGTCTATCAGGGGATACACATGTTCAATACCACATATCAGTGCTCAGCCCACAACTGTCTGACAGTGCCTGCCACACTCCATACAACAAACTAGTATACACCAGCACTCGGCACACTGTTTGGGATACAATGCACAACCTCACACTGGGGGTATGTATCAAGCTAATGGATGAAGAATATTGTCATCCCATGCAATGAATGCAATGCACATTTACAGTTTCAACGGTAATCCATCCTAGTCTTTGATGTCATACCCCTACCTGACATATGTGCACAGTTGTTAATATAGCCAGCATACTGCTGTCAGAGTATACATGCTGCCAGGTACACACACATACCCTGTAACACACATGTGATTGCGGCCATGGTACAGGCATCATTACACACACATTACACATACATACAATGCACAAATGTATGACAACACAGATGAGCATTAACTGTGTACCTTATAGTACTGTGTGCCACTACGTACAGATACCTATGCATGAGGTATGTAATCTGTGCAGACTACAGGAAACACACCAGACAGTGTTACCAGGGAATGTGAACATACACCATACTGTAGTGTTTAGGCCTACAACTTCAGGTAGTACAACAGTTCATATGTCAGCTGGATTCAACAGCAGTACCACTTACTGAGCATACATGTATTGCTTCTGCCTACAATGGGATTCCGCAGTCGTACACAGGGAACTATGGCACAACATATGCCAATCTACTATGTTTGCATCCCGATAACTGACACATCTTTCTCTGGCCTCACACCTATGACACAAACTACCATGACAGACACAAACTCACGCTAAGCTATCACACCTTTACAGACCTTGCACACAGTCAGTGTCACACTCATTCAAGCTCACATAGCTGGTATTGCACTGAGTACATGTGTGTGTGCATTGTGTCATAGGTAGGTACTATGCTATTGGCTCTGGGCCTAGGGCAGCCTAGCCATATGCTACCCTGCCCTTTGGGACACATGTAATGTGATTACTTGCTCCTGTGAAATGGTTACACAGAGGTGACTCACAGGGCATATTACCTATCTCCATAACATTCATCTGGGGTATGTATGACATCTACTAACAAGAAGCCTTGTTTGTTAATGCTGGGTGGTTTAGTCCAGGGTATGGCATATTTGTGTATAGGAACCCGTACTTCCAGCATGTGCTGTTTAGTGCAGTGACAAGGATTAGGGCCCTAGGTCATGTAGGCTGGACAGATTGTGAGGTGTTGCCATGGTGGTTGGCCGACTGGTATGGGTGTGACATAACTCTGTATGTCCTGCAGTGGTAACCTCTGTGTAGGAAGTATACAAGGCACTCTAGCTGTGGTTTTGTGTGTCAGTCTGCATAGGGAATGCGTTTGAGGGCATTATCAGTCTTTGTTAGGTATGTCTGTGGCCTTTCCACTTGCTGTAGTTCTCATGGGAGGTACATACTGCATAGGACATTGTGAGATGTAGAGGGGTACACTGACTTACATTTCCCTAGCTGACACACCTTTTGTGATGACACGTACCATGTACAGGGATTACAAGACTAGTGTGCCACTGTGGATATCAAAGGGGTGGCTATTGTACACCTGTGTCCCATGTTCCCTTCTGACACCTCCAGTGGTAGGCAGGCAACCACCTATGTGGTAGCTAGTGGGTAACGTGTTTTGGAATGGGGTATGGTACTGCAGTATCAACACTGGTGTTCAGTCCATGCCTTGGTCACCAGGCACCTGTTGCAATACATCTGCCCCCATGTCCCCCTCTCTCACTCTCTCTCTCTCTCTCTATATATATATATATATATATATATATATATATATATATATATATATATATATATATATATATATATATATATATATATATATATATATATATATATATGTAAATATATATACATATCTACATATATGTATATATATATATATATATATATATATATATATATATATATATATATATATATATATCCATATCTATATATATATATATATATATATATATATATATATATATATATATATATATATATATATATATATATATATATACATATCTATAGACATTCATATCTATCTGTATATATGTATGTATCTACATATATTTCTATATATGTATGTATCTATTATATCTATATGTATATACATATTCTATCTATCTCTATCTATCTCTATCTATCTATATACATACATTATATATACATACATATATATATATATATATATATATATATATATATATATATATATATATATATATATATATATATATATATATATATATATATATATATATATATATATATATATATATATATATATATATATATATATATATATATACACACTTCTAAACATCCATTGCTGTACATATACATGCACATCTAGGCACATAGACTGGCCACTTTCATGGTGGGAATATCACTTCTGAAACAGTTGTGAGACATACCATTCTGTAATGATATTGAACAGTGTTGTGCAGAATGCATTATGCTGTCCTCAGGCTGTATAGCTGTAGCAGGCCTCACTGGCTCAGTCCCACAGACGTTCATCACCACATGACATATACCTGCACTGCATGCTGTTTTCAATGCCACACACTACAACCTACATTGATATGTGCACATAGCAACCTTCAACTACATATGTATGTCCAGCCTTCACTAACAGTTGCAGTATGTCCCTTGCCCTATGCACATCTGCATATACATATAGATACAGACTGCTAACACATATGGAGGGTTCACAGTATGTAGATTACCTTTCAGGCACATCATTCAGATGCCAGCAAATACATATCTGTTACATACATTACCTTTGTATTTCTCACCTCTGTCAGTTGTACCTGTTGATGTGTTGTATTTCTGTATTTTGTGGATTGGTGTCTCTGACAGCTTTTTTCTTTTGGCTTGCTGGCTGGCTGGCTTGCTTGCTTGTTTTTTTTTTTTTTTTTTTTTGGTCTCTGTCTCTGTCTCTCTCTCTCTCTCTCTCCCTCCAGTTGCTGCAGTGATATTATTGCATGTGTGGACTGGCAGTACAGGCTGCTTTTGTAGGTATCTGCACATGTGCATGTGATGACCTCTGCACCAATTGGTGGCCAGCATTTAGTAATTGCATGCATCCTGCTGTGTGGTAATTGCAGTTCTCACTGTGATTTCAGGACACTGCTATAAAATGATAGGTTAGGTAGGTGTAGGCCTTTCAGTTTTGCAAGGTGGGGACCATGCTGGTTTGCTGTGGACACTGTTGTGTCAGTCAGAAGGTTGGTATATCTCTCATATCTGAGGCTGTGTTGTAGCCACTGAAATGCATGTTGTACTGAAACCTGGCTGTTGCTTCTTCCAGTTCACTCTTCTCAGTGTGTATGTTAACTCACACCTGCTAATGCTAACACTGTTTACATGGGAGTATGTACTTTCCCATGGGATTTGTGGATTAACTGGCATACAACAGTAGTTCTTGCAATGTGTTGCTATGGCTTTTCTATTTTCCCTTTACATTCACTCCTTGAATGGCTGATATTTGTCTTTACTGCAATGTGTTGCTATGGCTTTCCTATTTTCCATTTGCATTCCCTCCTTGTAATGCATGATATATTTCTTTCAGCACTAAGTTCTTATATGTCTGCTGTGGCTTGGTGGTACTTCATGCAATCTGGTGAGCCCAAGGTCTGGGGTTTGACACTTACAAAGGTATTTTGTTTTGCTGCTGAGCAGTACTAGGGCCTTGTCGTACAGAGTGAATAAGGCACTTTTAAACAGTTGTAAGCGGGAAGCAGGAAGTCAGTGGGGACACCAGCTAGGGATGTGCAGGCTGGGTGAAGGGAAGGTCCACAGCTGCACATTTCTTTAACTGCAATAGCTGTACATATGTTTGACATTTGGTCTGACATTTGAAACCTTCCACCCCTGAGAGAGGGGTGAGGACAACTACGTATATTGTACTAACAATTATGATTATCAAGCGCATGCAGTGCTTGTGAACTGCTATACTGTCATTAGTATGTTAGATGGCTACATCCTTTGATATTTCTGTGTTGTACTCCTACATAAGGGCATGCTTGTGGATGTAATTCTACAGCTATTCGCAGAGTGTGTAACAGCAGACAGGCTGATATGCCTGTGTGTTTCTGACACTTCCAGGCCTGAGATACTTTCAGGTATATATTTGACCAGCCTCAGGGAAAGGTACATATCAGTGGGATACACCCATGATATATTTCAGATATTCTGCAGTTGTGACTGTGGGGTATTTTGAGCATATGTATTACTACACCATTTCTGACATGCAAGTAGTGTCTACTGTAACTTATTGACAGTTACCATTATGTGGGATTCCCCACCTTTCTGCCTACTGTTAGTGCATTTCACAGGGAGTCAATGGGGCACAGGTAACATTTGTTTGCAAATCAGGGACATCCCTGTAAATCAGTCACCGTTGGGAGGTCTGGCCTCTTACCTATTCAAATATGGCAGTGTTTATCCTGCTCTGATACTGTGTGGGGTTTGTAAGGTGCTACTGTAACATTATTACCTACTAGCATGGCTGTTTGTCTTATCACACTCATGTAATGCAATTCCACAAGAATTGCCAGTAAAGATACACAGAACAAGCTTTGTGTAATGGCCTTCCTATTGTCCCTTTACATTCACTCATTGTATTTCTTGATATATTTCTTTCGGCATCAGGTTCTTGTATATTTGTTGTGGCTCAGTGGTAATTCATGCAGTTTAGTGTTTCCAAGGTCCAGGGTTTGAGCAGACTACCGGCCTTGTCATACAGAGTGACTAAGGCACTTTTAAGCAGTTGTAAGTGGGTTTGCATGAGTTTGCGCAATGCTTAGCTATGCTTAACTACGCTTAGCTAAGCGCACACAAGCGCACACCCACTGACTACTGCTTAAAAATGCTTACTACTGCAAACACTCGCGCTAATTTCTTTTAAAGAAAAGAAAATGGGGAAATAGGACACTGGTGAAAAAGGGGGCACAAAGAGGGTAGGACAGTAGGAAAACAAGCTCGGGATGTGCAGGAAGGATGTAGGGAAGGCCCATAGCTGCCCAATTCTTTACCAGCAACAGCTGTGCATATGTTAGAAATTTTGAGTGAGATTTGACACCTTCCACCTCTGAGAGAGTGGTGAGGACAACTAAATATGTTGTATAGCCAATTGTAATTTTCAGTTTACATGTCCAGCAGACATGTATGTGAAATGGGCAGCTATGTATGGGGCGTAATTTTTTTGTGAGAACAGAGTGCCCTTTTTTTTTTTTTTTTCAGGTGAGAATGGAATGTGAGGTACAGGAAGTAGGTATATTTGGGGAGGTAGGTTGGGGAGGTTAACAGACAAGACAAACAAGACGCATACAGGGGTGGAGTATGACACATGTGGGGGTAAACACAATTGACGGGGATGGACGTTTGGATATCGCAAGCCCATGAGCCCACAGATGGCAACAGTGGAACTGAGATCCCCACCCATGGGCTGTTACCACTGTGCTTTCACAGCCCAGGCCGGGGCTGTGCTGGGGGCTGGATAGGATGGGCAGGCACACCCATGAGTTGCGCCACTCTCGCCTCAAGCTGGCGTAGGGGATCAGTCACAGAACGCCTGATCTCACTACGTACCACAGACCGGACCCTATGGAGGGTGAGTGGAGGCTCTCCTCTGGCCATGCTTGCAGAGGGGGAATGAGCCCCATCCCCTGCAGTGCTTCCACCCAAAGGTGGCACAGGGCCACCAGAGGAGGAGGTCCCGGCCTGGGAACTGGTGCCAGGTGCACTCGCCAGATGAGGTGGGAGAGGTGGGTCTGCTGGGACCCGCCTTGCCTGTTGTCCTATGTTTAGCAGTATTATATGGCATTTTGGGTTAGTAACAAACAACACCATTCAAAATTAGTTGTAACAGCATGCATCAGTATTCCCATTAACCAAACACACATGAATTCCGAACATTGAGCAGCAAGCATAACACATGCATATTTAGAACAACAGTGGACATTCCAACAGCATGCAGGGTTCATTGGTGGCAACAGGCCATCAGGTTTGGATATGTGAACAGGGCACATGCATCAAAGTACATGCAGATATGTATAAACCAACAGGACAAATGTCCATGGGAATTAATTGTGAATACACATACCCAGTTTGGTGTGGAATGGCATCATTTGTGAGAATAGGGTAGGGTGGAGAAATATTACATTAACAACTTAAACTACCAATACATATACTGTACATTCCTAGTAGATGCAGATATATATCCCCTACATGTATTAGTAAAGTTTCCTGTATGTAACCTTAGGAATGTTGGTGATGGGGATGTTACTGCTACATTAATATACATTTCATTTTTATTCATATATGTTCATATCTGGCTGTATTCAGGTAAAGCATCCTGCTACATTTGATTTATATGGGTCTAGACAACTGTGGATGTTCAGCATTTCATACAACCACACTATCTCCATAATGCAAGGATACAGCAACATATCCAAATTGTAGGATGGACACAGTCCAGGTTCTGTACTTTATTAAAGACATTTCACTCTTTGGTTGTGGCTGTCTCATTCATTTCATTATATAGTGAATGCAGTATACCTTTATTCCAGACTTATTACAGCTTTCTTGGTAGCTTCAAACTGTCTTTCTCACACTCTCTCACTTATTTTATATTTACATTTCAGGACGGTACTTAATTCTAGGCTTTATTAACATTTATTACTGGGTTGCAACAATCCTTTCCAGCTGACTCACTTATTTCATATGGCAGAATTTACAAGGATGTATTCGACACTTGTCCATCCTTTGTTGATTGATTACAATAAAGGGAGGCTTCTTTGTTCACCAGTGGCAGTGGGGAGCTTGGAGCAGCCCATCTATCCCTGGAGGAGTGTTCCCAGCACAAGAATCTGGTAGTTCCTGTGTTGCCCATTTCCTTTCTTGGATAAAGGGAGGCTTCTTTGTTCACCAGTGACAGTGGGGAGCTTGGAGCAGCCTATGTATCTCTGGAGGAGTGTTCCCAGCACAAGAATCTGGTAGTCTATTTGTTGCAAAAAAAAAAAAATGTATCCTTGTTTCCCATCTTTCCTGACCTAGAGTAGTCCAAATACAAGCTTTGCTGTACTCTGGACTTTTGGAAAATTCCTGTGTTGCCCATTTCCTTTCTTGGATAAAGGGAGGCTTTTTGTTCACCAGTGGCAGTGGGTAGCTTGGAGCAGCCTATCTATCCCTGGAGGAGTGTCCCCAGCACAAGAATCTGGTAGTTCCTGTGTTGCCCATTTCCTTTCTTGGATAAAGGGAGGCTTCTTTGTTCACCAGTGGCAGTGGGGAGCTTGGAGCAGCCTATCTATCCCTGGAGGAGTGTTCCCAGCACAAGAATCTGGTAGTTCCTATGTTGCCCATTTCCTTTCTTGGATAAAGGGAGGCTTCTTTGTTCACCAGTGGCAGTGGGGAGCTTGGAGCAGCCTATCTATCCCTGGAGGAATGTTCCCAGCACAAGAATCTTATAGTTCCTGTGTTGCCCATTTCCTTTCTTGGATAAAGGGAAGCTTCTTTGTTCACCAGTGGCAGTGGGGAGCTTGGAGCAGCCTATCTATCCCTGGAGGAGTGTTCCCAGCACAAGAATCTGGTAGTCTGTTTGTTGCAAAAAAGAAAAAGAAAAAAAATTATCCTTGTTTCCCATCTTTCCTGACCTAGAGTAGTCAAAATACAGGCTTTGCTGTATTCTGGACTTTTGGAAAGTTCCTGTGTTGCTCATTTCCTTTCTTGGATAAAGGGAGGCTTCTTTGTTCCCCAGTGGCAGTGGGGAGCTTGGAGCAGCCTATCTATCCCTGGAGGAGTGTTCCCAGCACAAGAATCTGGTAGTCTATTGGCTGTTTTGGGCCAATTTTTAGCTCTTTCAACTCCCCCTGTATAAAACCCACTTTGGCGCGGTTTTTCCACTTGTTACTACTCAGTCAAGCTCCTTGTGGTCCTGCAGAGTGGTGCTAGCAGCAGAGAGGCTGAAAGAGCGACTGCTAACCTGATAAAAGTGTTTGTATTCCTGCTACTACCTGGGCGACTGTCCGATCTAGCTAAACTGCTAGTATTTCTGCTTCTTGAACTGTTTTAAACTGTTTAAAGTTGTTTTTGCCCTTGCACTTTTAAAGTTTGTCCTGTTTGTTGCTTTTACCTGTTGAGGCTACACACTCAAGTGCACTAACATGTGTTACATATTTATTGCATTTTCCTGCTGTTTGTTGCAAAAAAAAAAAAAAAAAAATTGATCCTTTTTTCCCATCTTTCCTGACCTAGAGTAGTCCAAATACAGGCTTTGCTGTATTCTGGACTTTTGGAAAGTTCCTGTGTTGCCCATTTCCTTTCTTGGATAAAGGGAGGCTTCTTTGTTCACCAGTGGCAGTGAGGAGCTTGGAGCAGCCTATCTATCCCTGGAGGAGTGTTCCCAGCACAAGAATCTGGTAGTCTATTGGCCGTTTTGGGCCAATTTCTTGCTCTTTCAAGTCCCTCTGTATAAAAAACCGCTTTAGCGCGGCTTTGCGCGATTTTGCGCATAGCGCCGCTTAATTGGGTTTAAACCATTCTCGGCTCCACAAAGTCTGCTCTTCACTTTTTCCCTTAGAACTGATCTAGTTCTCATAATAAACACATTATTCCCACTCTAAAGCCTGGCACTTGCTCACTAAAGCAATTATATAAGTCAGCACTAAAAAAATAAAAGCACTACACCCTCACAAACTCCCCTTGAGTACTTTGTTCCCCATTGGCCCTTTTTTTTCAATTATAAAGGAATTCCCAATACTATTCTAGCATGTCCAAAGGTCAGTTGTCAATCTCCTCTACGGTCCAGCTGGTGAATCTGGGAATCTTGAGGCAATGTTACAACTGCCTCATGTACACAGACAACCCTCTCCTCCTCCCAACAAATTCCAACACATGTGAGAGATGCAACCATATAGCCAAACTGGAGGCTAAGCTCTCTCAACTCAGTACTGGCGTAACCAGTCAAGAGGAGAAGGAAACCACACTCACTACAATTCCAGTCTCACATAGACCTACCACGACAGCAAACCAAACACATAAACACACAAAAACATACTCGGAGGCTCTAAATAAAAATCTGCCTAAGCAGCAGAGACCTCCAAAGCAGACACCCAAGCAACCGCTACCCCAAAACAAAACACATGCAACACATAGCTCACAAAGCCAGTGTGCCGAACAGTTACAGCCCTTAAGGCTAACCAACACACCTGATACACTTGTAATAGGTGACTCTATTGTCAGGCACACCGACGTCCCACTCACCAGGCTGAACAAGGAGAAGGTCATGGTGAGCTGCCTGTCGGGCGCTAGGATCTGCCACATAGCACAAGCACTCAGGTCACTCCACGTCAAGTACAAATATGACTCAGTCATTGTCCATGCTGGTGTGAATGACCTGAGACGTACCTCCCTGGACTACACGAAAAGAGACATAGAGGAGCTCTCTGAGCATGTAGCCCAGGCTGGTATGACCCTAACCTTGAGTAGCATCTTACCCTCACCAAGAATGATGCCCCAATATGAAGACAAGATGATCAATTTCACTAGTTGGCTTAAGTATTGGTGTCATTCAAAGAGGATCCAATGCCTGTCTGCCTGGGATGACATGCTCGACAAGCCACGATGCTTCACTAGGGACGGCTTGCACCTGTCACCCCTGGGCTTTCGGATATTGGCAAAGGCTCTTACCACCCCCATAGTGCCTTTTTTAGGCAAGGCTCAAAAGACAATCCCACCTCCATAGGTATCACAAGGGATAAGAAACTAA
This sequence comes from Protopterus annectens, assembly GCF_019279795.1. Lineage (NCBI taxonomy): Eukaryota > Metazoa > Chordata > Ceratodontiformes > Protopteridae > Protopterus > Protopterus annectens. Next base: position 424,863,193 of record NC_056732.1, read on the forward strand.
GAGTAATGCTACTCAACGCCAGAAGTCTAAACCTCAAGATGCATGCACTCGAAACTCTCCTTAGCATGGAGAACATTGATATCTGTGCAGTAACAGAAACCTGGTTCAAGGCTCCCGAGAGCACCCCAGCACTACCAGGTTATACCTCACACCATGTTTTTCATCCCCAAAACTTGGACAGAACCACAAAAGGAGGGGGAGTATCAATATTCATCAAAGATACCCACACCTCCAGGTTGGTGGCACAGCACGAAGCATCAGAGACTATCCATGTGCAACTAACAGTGGGTAAACTGCCGTCCAGTTTATAGCCTGCTACAGACCACCCTCCCAAACCCAGGAACCCCACTCGACCTTCCTGAGAACACTGGAAAATATGAAGGTCTCTCCAAACACCATTATATTGGGCGACTTCAACTAACCTAACATAGACTGGGAGCATTACTCTAGCTCCAACACCCTAGCCCAAAGGTTCCTAGAATTTATAAACTCAAATGCTATGGAACAACTTGTTGCCACTCCCACAAGAGGGGAAAACATACTGGACCTGATCATCACCAACATGGGGACTTTATGCTCCAGACCAGAAGTGTATCCCTCACTGGTAAGATCAGACCATAAACTAATCTCACTAGATATTCACATCCCGACCCCCGCCTCTGCCCAGAAAACCACAGTGAAAAACTTCTCTAAAGCAAATTTCACACTCCTCAAAACTGAGGTGGAATCCTTCAAAGCCCCCAGGCCTGTAGAAAATACGTCCCAGACCACAGAATCCTTTATAAATGCATTCTATGAACACCTTCAGGAATGCATGGATCATGCAATCCCAAATAAAACCAAGACCCAATCCTCCAAAGTTAGGCGTCCTGTCTGGTGGACCCCAGCCATAAACAAACTATACAATAGAAGGAGGAAGCTACTACATGATAGAGCAAAATCCCAAAAAGGGAAGGCATCTCTGATCAGTATTAGCAAAAAACTATGGGCACTCATAAAATCATCTAAGGCCAGCTTCGAGAGAAAAATTGCACAGGACACTAAGGATAATCACAAGGCTTTCTTTAGTTATGTTAGGAACCTGGGTGGGAATTCCCAGATATGCTCAAAATTAGTCCAAAATGACAAAAAATACACTGAACCCACAGACATTGCCAACATCCTAGCTGACAGGTTCAGTGCAAACTTCTCCCCCCCTTCCAAAAGGGCAAATATCTATCCCAGCAGAGTGCTGCCCCCCTGACATCTCAGATGCTCAGGTAAGAGCCGTCCTCTCCAAAGCAAAAAACACAGCATCAATGGAACCAGACGGTGTCCCGGGCTGCATCCTACACGAACTCCAAGAAGAACTAAACCCAAACATAAAACTACTGTTCAATCTCAACCTTACTACAGGATATGTACCCAAAGAGTGGCGTACAGCAACAGTGGTCCCTTTCCACAAAGGTGGTGCCTCAACGGATCCTGGAAACTATTGCCCCATAAGCTTGACTAGCTTGGTCTGCAAAGCTATGGAAAGGATCATCATGGACCTCATAAATAAAGATATTGGGGACCTACAGACACTGGATCCTACCCAGTTCGGCTTTTTTAAGGGCAGATCCTGCCTCTTAAATCTGGTCGATTTCTTTGAAACAGTCACCAAGGCCATTGACAGGGGTCCACACAGCCTACCTGGACCTTGCAAAAGCCTTCAAAACAATAACCCATTCGGGCATTATAGATAAGCTCATCAGCTTAAATATAAACCCCTATGTCACTAGATGGGTTGCAAATTGGCTCAAGGACAGAACCCACATGGTTAGAAATGCTGGAGCCATGTCAGACTCCAAACCAGTTACAAGTGGTGTCCCACAAGGCTCAGTCCTGGGACCTCCCTTGTTCGGTATATATTTCTCGGAGGTACAGGCTAACATGGAAGGACTGTGGCTGACCAAGTTCGCAGATGACTGCAAACTGGGCGCCATAATAGACTCTCCAGCCGACACAAGCATCCTACAAAAGGGCCTCATAGAAACAGACAACTGGTGCCAGAGCCATGGCCTCAAGCTAAATGCCAAAAAGTGTATAGTCATCCCCTTTGGCAAAAACAAAGTGCCCACAAATTACCAAATAGGTGGTAATCCATTAAGTACGGAAGAAGTAATTAGGGACCTGGGGACCCAAGTTGATAGCAATCTCTCATTTGACAACCACGTGGCCAAAGTGGTTAGAAAAACATTTTATATAGCCCACCTAATCATGAAGGGATTCACATCAAGATCAGGGGAGGTCATCGTGCCTCTTTACTCATCCCTCATCAGGCCCATAATTGAGTACAATGCCCCTTTTGGGATGCACCTTACCAGACACCTGCAGCAACTGGAAAGACCCCACCAAGAGGATCAAATGGCTCAAACAGATGCCATATGCTGCCCGGTTAAAGAAACTCCAGCTCTACTCAATGGCATACCGCCTGCTCAGAGGTGATCTGTGCCTGATGTATAAAGCCATGTCCAACCTGGAATTAATAGACATGCTGCACCTCAGAAAATCCAAATCCCATCGAGCTACGCACTCGAGAGACTTGAACCTCAGCATTGAAATAAATAGGACATGCTGGAGGGACAGATTCATAACCCAGAGGCTCCCTTCACTCTGGAATAAAATCCCAGTCCAGGTTAGGCAGAGTCCCTCACTGACTCTCTTCAAGAGGAATCTTGATGAGTGGATGGGAGATAGTAGGTTTACCCCGGGTATTACTTCTGTGTCACTGTTAGACAGAGGCACAGTATACTAACCTCAAAAAAGGGCATAGCAAAATTCATTTAAAATGGGTGGCGAAAGCCAAACATACTTTGGCTAGGCTTATAAATGCCCTAGGGCAGATAGCCTAGTATGAACCTATGAACCTATGAACAACACTCATTTTCAGGCTGAAACAGTTATCTGATATTACAATACAGGTGGAAACTCTATTTGAGACTTGTTTAATCTTTATTACTGGATTGCAATACTCTTTTTCACTTATACTCTTTTTTTATAACAGAAAGACAAGAGAATAAGTGGATTTTATGTTTAAAACACTTTATCCACTAGGGTTAAATGAAATATTTTCATTAAAACCTGAATTAAAATCACTACATAATAGCATTAATTAATGTTTATATTGATTGATTACTTGTTTGACAAATCATTTTTTACAATGTGTTCTTTAAATATGCAAAGTTTTACTTCCTGCATATCTGTTTTTACAAGCCTGAAGAAGCAGTTTTTAACTGTGAAAGTTTGTTACTTGTGGAATAAACAGTTTGGAGAAGGTGTTTCCATGGTCCTGGTGCAACTATTTCTTGGAAGTTGTTAGGATATCATGGTTTATGCACTGCTAAGTGGATTGTGGGGACAGTACCTATAGACTAACAGACTGGGTAAATGTTCTTGATATTGAAAATGAAGACAAAAGGCTGTACTTCAGTTATTGGGGGGGTTGTGATCCTACATGGGAAAGGACACACCAGGGTAAGGGTCTAAATGTACAAATGATAAGTCAGCAAGCAAAGGAGAGCAGTATTGCTGAAATTGAATTCATCCTCAAGTCTCGGTGAGTACCTTCATGAGGTGGACCTTGTTTTTCAAAAAATTTCACCAAGATGACACTGATATACAGCATATATCAGGGACAGAAGTAGGTCAAAAATTAAAAAAAGATAGCTGGGTGCACAAGACCCAGGATAAAAAAAAGTGACCAATCCTGGTAGGCACACTGGTGCCAGGACTAGAAAAATGACAGTGTAGAATCCTCAAAATAAGGAAACATTCCTACAATGGGGCCAGGCCAGGCCCAGGGGGAGGATGACCCCCCCATTGTAGAAGGAAGTAGCATTCCACAAAACTCACAAAAACTGATAGGCCAAAGAAGGGCCATAAAGACGATAGAGTGGACTATTGAAGATAAGAAAGAAATTATGTATTGTTACTATTATGCAAAAAGTCCAGAATTTCCAGAGACAAGACATACAAAAAGCTTAAAAGAGAAATTAGAAGAAAGAAAAATAGTTCTGCAAAAAAAAAAACTGTCAGAAGCTAAAATTTGTGCTCACTAATACAACAGATTTGTGAAAAATATTATATAGACCGAGAAACTTTGAGCTGTTTGGAAAAAGAAGCATCTGAGGAAGTGCAAAAGTATAAACAACAAAACCTAGAGATTTTTGAAAAGTATAAAAAAGAAATATGGACATGGGAAAGAAATGGAGATTTGATATGGTACAATATTTATGCAAAGATGAAAGCCAAATTAGTCAATAAGAAAAGGCAACCTCCAAAGATATTTGAAGAAAAATACAGGCAAAGGCATCCAGATATGGAAAACTTCACAATAAAAAATAATATCACAAAGAGGTAATGTAAAAAAGAAGATTAGTAAAGGAAAAGTAAAAAAAATAGAAGCTGAAGTTATGGAATGCTTGAGAAGTGAAGGATTTAGTGTAAAAGGTCTAACACAAGTTACATCACAGCATGATGGAACAAGTCCTCAAAGTAAGGAGATACAGGAAGATCAGGAGACATCTGAAGAAGAAATATGAACATGGGAAAGAAAAACAGATTTACTATGGTGTAACATATATGGAAAGGATAAAACAAAACTAATCAATACAAAAAGATTAGCACCAAAGATATTTTAAGAGAAATAAAGGCAAAGGAATCCTGACATGGAAAACTTTACAATGCAAAAAAAAAAAAAAAAGAAGACAAAGAAAAGTAGAAAAGATGATTAGTGATGGAGAAGTTAAACAAATGGAAACTGAGGTTATGAAGTACCTGCGAAGTAAAGGATTCAGTGTAGACAATCTAACTCAGAAAGCACCACAGCAGGTCAGAGTAATGGGTATCCAAATTAAGGAGTAACCAGTGTAACAGGAAGCAACTGGTCAGTTGCCATATGAAGATATTTTGGAGCCTTCCACAGGAAATCAGTATAATGTTCACTTGAAGCTAGACAGCAAGGAAAGGAACAGGAAACTGTGGCAACTCTGATGCAGTCAATGTTGAGGAGTGGTAGGCATGTGAGTTCTCATATGACAGAGCAATGGATGACACAGGATGAAATTGAAGAGAATGTACTACAGGAAAATGCTATAGAACTTTCTATAGAATGCCCACAGGAAATGGAAAACAAAATATATGCCCTCAGAAGAAAATGAGCAAACAGAAGAGTTCCTTGATTTAATAGAGATAGATACACATATTAAGATTAATGAAAGAAATAGACTGCAGGAGGTCAACAAAACCCAAAAAAGTCAGAAGTTTGATAAAACAAATAAACAGTAATTAGGACTGTCCATAGAGATCCATGCAATATAAAATAAGTAAACAGGATATATTACTGTGCAGCTAAATTTATAACAGATAAAATTCTATTAAAAGGACACAGGGTATTAAGGGAAAGGAAGGGAGAAATCAAATACTATCACGGAAATATCGAATAGAGGAAACTATAAAGCAGTTAAGACAAGAAGTGCCACTTTTAGAAGAGTAGAGAAGAGGGAGCAGATCAACAAAAATACTCAGAAAGATAGATGTGATTAAAGCAATGCACAATATTCTAATGGATCAGGATTTATCATGCACTATCGCAAATAATAAACTAAAAATATCAGCACAGGCAGAAAAACATAGAAGATACACAGATAAGTATAAAGGAAAAGTACAAAATAAGAAATGTATTGATGACCAAAAAAAGTTTATAGAAAACTGGAAAACAAAGTAAAAGGAATTGAAAGACCACCAAAAAAAAGAAGAAATAGATACATTTAGGTGAAGTATTTATGAAGATCCTGTGGAACATAACAAAGATACTAAATGGAAAAAGAAGTAAAAGAAAGAATAAGAAGTTCAAAGGTACAAGATATGAAATGGGATGAAATAACAGCCAGAGAGATTGAAACGAAGTTAAGAAAAGCCTCTATCTGGAAAACCCCAGGACCAGATGCAGTGCCTAACTTCAGACTAAAAGTATTAACATCTTTGCATGATGATTTAGCCATGAGTAAGAATTATTTATATGTGCATCCCAAACAGACACCAACTTAGCTAACGACAGGAAAAACAATGCCCCTACTTAAGAGTGAACCTGCAAACTAGCCTAAATATTACAGACCAATAACTTGCCTTCTGACAACGTATAAAATATACACTGGAATTGATGCCAAAAGAGTTATTTACAAGAAAACTCAATTATGGCAATAGAACAAAATGGCAATAAAAGAAATTCATATGGAACTAAGGATCATTTGTTGTTAAAGTCATAGTGGATAACTGTAAAAAGGGGAAGAATCTAAGTATGGCATGGATTGACTACAAAAAAGCATTTGACAGTATCCCACATTCATGGATAAAAGAGTGGTTAAAAATGTATAAAACGCACTGTACTCTGATAAACTACATCACAGCGACCATGAAACAGTGGGAAATCACTTTGCAGTTAAGTCATGATAAAGGGCAGATTATTATTCCAGGGATAAAAATCAAAAGGGGGGGGG